>NC_092638.1:36111171-36303671 GCF_039555335.1 Amphiura filiformis | reverse complement strand
AGCGTGGATTTCTTGCAAAAACTTACTGGCAAACCGGCAGCTATGTTGAGACGCAAAGAAGATTCATTAGACGATAGTGTATAACGTAAAGAAGTTTGACGAGCACGGAACTGTCAGGAATCGGCAGAGTGAAGCTTCAGGTGCTCGTAAGACTGTAAGAACTAGAGCGAACATTGCAGCTGTCCGGCAAGCTTTAAGGCGCAACCCCAACAGTAGTTGTCGTCGAAATGCTGTGCCAAACATCCCACGTTCTTCATTTCATCGTATCGTGCCATTTTTCAAAGGTATGCGAGTCGTTTTTCATCGATTTTACATTATTGCATGCCACGCCAAAACAAATAAAGGTAGCGTGCTGAAATTAACAGAATAGGTAGGAGACATATCCAACATTATAATGCTGGTATCAAAAATAGATACACTGCCCGTCTTCTATTTTTAGTTATTTTTGCAAACACGGTACAAATCATTCTGGGACACCCTGTATCAAATTAATTGTGTGAGTTTAATTTAAAGCATTACATGTTAAAATGGATTTCTTATGGGGGGGGGGGGAGGAACAGACTTATGACACACGGTATCGGTATAAATACAATTTATTATACAGACTTGACATTTAATATGGAATACTTTTAGCAAAATTCCAAGACTGGTCTGGTAGAGGTCTGCATTAAAGGCACGGGCTAAATATTAATTGGGGTGTGTCGGGAGATGATGCAAAATAATTGTTTTACAGAAAATGTGCTTTCCATTAGTTTACATTCTGGCGCTCATAATTTAAGGCGACTGAATTTGCTTTTTGTGGGGGTAAAATGTTTATATTTGAGCCACATTATTCTGATATTATCAAATTCATTGAGGTTTGAGGCGATTTTACTAAACCTAAATACCAATAAGTGTTCGTCAGAACTGAAATGCACCTGTGATCTACCAGTTTTGAAGCGGGAGGAGCTTTAAAAAATATGGCTCTTAAAAGTGGTATGCACTCAGAAAGTTTGAATGGTCCCCTGGGGCCAAATGTTATAAACTTACTGTACACAAAGAAACAGTGTGAGTTCATTGGACAACCATGAATCCACACAGTTGTTCTTGTACCATAAGTTTGCAACATTTGACCCAAGGGGCCTTTCAAACTTTCTGAGTACGTACAGCCTTTAAGAGCCCTATTTTAAGCTCCTCCTCTGTTCAAAAACTTCGTGCATTGTAAGTGTTTTTCAGCTGTGATGAATGCCAGTTGCTGACGAAGTTTAAGAAATATCACCTCAAACCCCTAAAAATTTGATAATAACAGAACCATGTTGCATAAAGTCTGAAATTGTGTCCCCCACAAAGCTCAAATTCAGCCTCCCTAAATCCGCCATTTTAGGCAAATTCGCTACATTATGAGCACCATTATGTAAACATAATTATGGAAAGCACATTTTCTATTAAACAATTCTTTTGCATCTCCCGACACACACCAAGTAATATTTAGCCCGTGGGGTTTATGCAGACCCCTTCCAGACCAGTCTTAAAAATAAACAAAAAATATTCCATATTAAATGTCAAGTCTGTATCTTACACAGAACTTGTTTTTTTAATATGTAAATAAAATATAAGCTATTATATATATTTAAATATATATAATATGCAATATACACGAATTGTACATAGTATTATTTATTCATCATACACGATGGTTATCTAAATATTCTTGCAATAAAGATAAACAAATGGTTGAAATACAAGAGTCCAGCTGAAGTTCGGCTGCACTAACATGAGTTACATGACTATGAAGAAGCAGAAGATGAAATTGCTGAAATACAATAGTCCAGCCGGAAAAAAAAGAAAAAGATGATTCATCAAGACTTTGACATGGACATATTTTGTGCATAAATCAAATTTGCTAAAAACATTGAAACGATGATTGATGAATCAAACTGAATTGAATTTAGACTATGTTTTATCAGCTCGTGATTGGCGGGCCTTATAACATCGCGGATTAATACAATCTACTTTATTTAGAGATTGTCTTGTAAAACACAAAACATTTTCGGCATTATTCGCAAAAAAGGTTAGAAAAGGGTGCCAGAAAATGTTTAAATGTCGGGTAATTTAAATGGTATATAAAGGGTATAAAACGTTTCATAACATTCAAAAACAGTCGTTTGAAAATACATTCTTGTTTTAGGCCTAAGTGTTGTCGAAAACAAAAACATTGGCAAAAATACTTTCCAAAAACATTTTGGCAACATTTAAAAATAACCCGACATTTAATGTTATAACCCGTTTATAACATTTTAAAAAACGTTTTGTGTTTGCTGCGCTGGGTCAGTTAAGGTGGCACGCAGGATCACTAAAAGTGGGAAATTTTAGACATTGTTTTGTATTGTATCTTTAAAAATAATGATAGGTATAAAAGTATACATTTTCAATCCAACTAGCACAGCTTAGCACGGCTGATTCCTGTTAAATGAGCAGTTTTTGAGAAAAGCGCCAAATTTGATTTTCCATGCCATTTTTTTTTCGGTCCACCATAACAACTTACCCTAAATATCCAAATTGATGAAAATTGCATATTTGTGTTCTAAAGGCACAAAACTAGATTAGGTTTTCTCAGATTTTTGAGAATTATTGCATTTATTCATACAACAATTCTATCGTTACAAGAAGCTTGAATAGAATTGACATCACCTTCAACCAACCTACATAGTACATACACTAGGATCCACAACATGCTCATCTATCAGGTACAGTTCTTTAAACCCAATACATTTGCACATTCATTGAATGAACTTTGACAATTTGGGTACAAAAACTCATACTCTGCAACTTGAGGTCAAATTTTGCACTATGATTTTTTATTGAGTTTATTGAACTATGCCATTAGGATGAGGCGATTGTGGTCCATACCCAGCAAACACAAAAACGTTTTAAAAACGTTTTATATAAGTTATATTTTGGCTTTTGGTTTAGGTAAAAACGTTTTAATAACATTAAAATGTCGGGTTATATAAAGGTTATGATGACGTTTTAAAACATTTTGTGTGAAAACACACTACAACAATATTTTTAAATGTTTTCAAACAATGTTATTGTAAACTATTTTTGCAAACATTTTGCCAAATATTGTGTCAATACTTAAATAACATTATGTTAAAATATTTGAACCCAGCAAACACAGAAATGTTCTTAAAATGTTTTTTCAAAACCTTTTAATAACATTTAAATGTCGGGTTATATAAAGGTCATGAAAACGTTTTTAAAACGTTATTGAAAATATTTTGGGCAAACATTTTTCGCAAAATATTTTTCAACCCCAAAATAACATTCTGTTTATAATATTTTGTATCAAGTTTTCAAGAATGTTTTTGGAATGTTATTAAAACGTTTTTATACCCTTTATATAACCCGACATTTAAACGTTTTCTGTAAAACATTTTGTTTGCTGAGCAGTAGATTATCAAAAATGTTTTTTAAGGTTATGAAAACGTTTTATAGCCTACTCTTAATATACCCTTTATATAACCCGACATTTAAACGTTTTCTGACAACCTTTTATAACCTTTTGCGAATGATGTCGAAAACGTTTTGTGTTTGCTGGGTAGTGATACATACATGGTAAGAGAACAAACCAAAAGATCGACAACGTCCTATAAACGAAACTAGTTTCGTTTTAGGGGGAAAAGGGTAAAAATACTCGATTACGTTTGTAAAAAACATCGGTCTGATGAATCTCATTATAATATTTGTAAGCTTTTCTACCTCAATTTGTTTTTGAATACAAATAAACTTTGCATAACCGTTTTGGAAAATATCCACAAATATAAATATTTTTACAATAATCAACGTGTTCCCATTAATTTATATTGGTTACAAACATGTATAGGTGCAAAATTTGATTTTCAGGGATTGCACATGGGAGTTTTTTGAAAAGAAAAAAAACTTCGCCCATTAGTGATATTTGAGCCGAAAAAAAGGCTCGAGATACTGGGACAAAATTGACCAAAAGCTTTTGGCCTTCTCTGCTTTGGCTCGGTTTTAGACCACAATTATTTAAGTCATCATTTAAGTCAATTAGCATTTTAGCTCAAGAAAGAATAGTGTGATCATGGTGGTGATAAGGGCATTTCGTGATCCACAGCCTCATCCCCCACTTTTCTCAAAAAAAGTTGAGATTTTTATACCACGGGAAACCTCTGGCTACATAATGTTTATGCACCAAAAATTTCTTGCAGATTAATTCGTTAATAGCAAAAATATCGTCAAATTTTAATTTCGTTCTGGTATATATACCAGAACGAAATTACAACAGTGGCCTATGGATACACATAATCATGCATATTAACTCGCAAACGCAAAATCGGAATCAACTGAAATTGGGGGAATAAGCTTTTTTCGTGGATATCTACTCGAAAAGGTCATAAAAAGTGGATGCTAGGATCACGAAATATTGTTGTAGATATCGAGAAGAGCTAGATCAGTGGAATTCTGTTTGCAAAAGCAATACAAATTTATCGATTGTTGTACAGTGACAGTGACAGTGAGAGAAAAATTATCGGTCAAATATTTAATATCCTAAACTAATAATATAATTATCTGTACTTGTTTCACGGTCATTGGTGTTGACAATGACACAAAATGACCAGATTACACAGATGACCCACAGTGTCATCGACCCTATATCTTCATGGGAGAAATCGCCATGGTAGGTTGAATCCACAGCCACGATTGGCCATTTGGTTCAGACCTTTGAAGCTCTTTGAGACGAATAATTAGTCGAGGGACATGACTAAGGCTACTCACAATAGCCATGTAATTGATCTTGGTTGTGCGTGAATAAGCTTGTATACACCATTGAAGTCAATGGTCATCGACTTTTATACTGCCTAGTAGTGAGTGCAGCTGTACTACACGGTGTAGTCCATACAGGACCAACGCAATATAAAATGAGAGTTTTGGTCCGATTTTGAGTTCAAAGCGCACGGCCAATTTTCAAAGCGCATTCTAGCGACCATCATATCTGTTCAACACGTATTTTCAAGTGTATGAGACCACATCTGGTTTCTTGAGAAAAATTCATTTACGGGAGATATTCATCATTTTCTAACCCGGTATCCGAAGATTTTCGTCTGATATCAAAATCGTGCAATTCACGTGTATCGATCCCGTGTATTCATTTTAGTGTCTCTGCTACACCAAATAATTATTAGCCAGGCGGTGTCGGTGTGTGACCTTAGCCTATTCAATTTTGCAAAAGTTTGGAAGATTTTTTCAGTTCTTACTGAATCACCTTCCAAATACCGACGCGTCGGTGTCATCGGTACCAGCTGGTAAAAATTGACTACAAGGACGCTTCAAACTTTTGTCCGTATTCAGTTCCATGCCCTGTCCTGTCATTGTTTCGAGGTCATTGGCTTCAGCAACAAATTACACGAAAAGACCAAGGATATTATTATTATTATTGGGTCCTTTTTTCAAAGTTTTCTTAATTTTTTTTGGAAAACAGCCTAATTTTTCAAAAACTAAGACAATTTTGGTTAAATTCGGCCGAAAATTTTGACTTTTGGTATATCAATGGGTCCAAACTTCTTGAAAAATAGGTATATTTATGGGTCCACTTCCAAAATCTCAGCGGCACGTCCCTACCAAAACCAAACTTGAGTACCCCCCCCGACCAGACCCTGACGTTCGATATACACATGGCAGACCTCCGGGGCAGCGTGCATGGAAATTGTTTTCGCTCCGAATACAAGTGAGTGAATAATACATCCGGTTGTGACCTTGAGGAAAGTATTTCAACCTGTGAACCTAAGTGGGATACTTCTGCAAATGCATTTGCTTTGACCTGTCCTCATTAAGACGATTTTGCAGGATAGTGTATACTAACCTCAACTTCATATCCCATAAGTCAGTATAGTCATAATGTTTTTATGTTTTTTGATTTGATTTGTTCGGATTTTGACAACCCTGGATAACCCAAGAAAGCCTCTATTGAAGCTTATTTCCATTGGGGTCCCTTTGAACATTTGAACGGGTTGGGACAGCAGTCAGGGGTTAACACCCTACTCTTTTCGAAACTGGCTGCGAAATACATGTACAGGTATGGCTCTCTGCACACGGGACCAACGGCTTATTACCCTCCGAAGGACTGAGTACTTTCATGATTCATTTACCCAATTCTAAATGAACCATGGGGAGAGCGGAAGTCTGAATTTAATCTACAGAAGTTGCCAATTAATTTCAGACTTTTTTTTTCCAAGTCAATATCCCAGCAAATCGCCACCGCCGGGAATTGAACCCGGGACCTCATGCACTAAATGTAAGTACCCTCTCCCTTTAGTAGTCTATAAAGTTTTGTGACCTAGGGATGACAATGAGTTTCAATATGAGTGTTGACAAGTTCACAGAAAAACATCTGGAGATTTGAACTAAATCATCAGTTTACACTATTTAACAGAGTTGTAACGAGTGGAGTCATTTCATGGTCGAGTCGAGTCATTTCTAGAAATATCTTAAGTCGAGTCAAATGACTAAAGTCACTGTACAATCTCTATGAAGAAATTTAAGAAATTTGTCATTTGACTTGTGAAAAGTCAAGTCTCGAGTCATGACTCATTACAACTTACAAGTCATGACTCATTACAACTTACAAGTCTGCTAATTGGTGCGGCATGATTCTCATTTGATAGCGCAAGTCAATAATCAATAATACTATTGCTGAAGAGGATAATAGTCTTCTACCTATTTCTATAGAATCCTTAAATAGCTCTAGTCTTTGTTTGCTTTGGCTAAATCCTGTCCAAGTGATGGGTATTGTATTTTGTCTAAGTATGTATAACCAACAATAAACAATGAGGGGACATTCCTGAACCATGTTGACTTGGGGATGATTTGAATGACCGCCAATTATGACTGTTTGATATTTATTACAAGCAATGTGGAAAAAGAGACACATGTAGAACCGAAAAAGGATACCATTTCTGGATATCATTTAAAGTCAAATGATATACCATTTTAAAGCTTATGATATATATTTTTAAAACACGAAATGAAACAAAATTGGCCGGGACCGACTTTACGGTGTCCGGCAAGGCCCGCAGAGCTGGCATAGTATTTGCTTGCGGGCAACTCAACCCAAACCTCCACGTGGTGTCGGATGGGTTATGCAAATTTGGGCTCTGGGGAACAGGCTTGGATGCGAGGAAGTCAAGCTAGCGGAGGATCATGTAAAGTTTTGACCCCATTCTAGCCCTTCCTCGGCTGACTCAGCCTGGTGTGGCTCTGAAGAGATACCGTTTGGTTTTTTACCACGTCTACAAAGAAATTAATTTGGATTCATCGTACGAGCATATATAGCAAGGGACATACAACGAGCTAGGCATGAAGAAGATAGGAAATAACAAGATGCAGTGAAGCAGATAATTACGTATTGTGACTGAATGAAGATATACAGGTGCAATTTGACAAAGGAGTGAGCACTGGCGTAAATAACCACAGTAGTTGGAAGCGCCATACAAATCTACAAAAAACAAAAAAACAAAACCGACTTTAAGGCTGATTCGTGGTGTACGATCACATATATATGTGACCTGCTACTACAAAATGAGCATAAAGTCGTAAGTTGGTAGTTTCAAGACATCCTGGCTGACTAAGTTGATGTTTTTCATTTTCCGTGCCCAAGACAGTAGTATGTCCTTTGTGAATGGCTCATTGTACCCCCATTCTCAAAGGACATACAAACATACTACTGGCTTGAACAGGTGCGTGTGAAACAGTGAACACAAACGCAGTAGCCAGGGTATCACGAAACTACCAACTTTAAAAACTTGACGCTCATTTCTTGGTCAAAAAATACCCGGTAGCCATTACAAATAGGGGCTTCTTGCACTAATTCCCTAATGAACAAAATTACAACTCAAGTTAGACCACAAAGGTCAATGTACTCATAGCTCGATAATTATTATCTACCAAGCATTTTTAATATTTTCTTTTAAATTCACTGTTCTAAGTATAATATCAAATGAATACATGATTTTTTAAACAAAATCATTATTTTATTCTTTTTCTCTATTTCATTAAAATTCATTTGATTTTTGCATTTCTATACACTTGCACAAAGTTTGCTCACACATCCAACACATGATAAATATAAACCTAAAGACACTTATATTATTGCAATTATAAAGACAATTCTATGAAAAAAGTCACAATACATGCAATTGTTTTTTAAAAGGTGAAATAAACAGCAACACAACAATCTTATTTTCTACCAGACTTGGCAGACAAAATATTAATACTCTTTTCTGAAATTCTGTAGTACATACATTATTTAACATAAACATTGAGCAAAAACAAGATTAAAATATAGTTAGTGATGATAAGTAATAAAACTATAAATTAAAATATATGTATCTAAGAAAGTTTCATTAACAAAAAGTTCACAATACATACAATAATATTTGTGTTGTGTTTCCACACTCAAACTAAACTGAAAGTGCTACAAATAATGCATTATCTAAAGGATAACAAACCCCTATCAATACGAGGGGTATCAAAAAGTTTTAGAAATAAGCCCAGAAGTGAAAGAGCTATATCAATGAAATTTTGTCAGTACAATCACTGGTCCTTATGTACACTATGGTGCAAAAATGGTCTCATAAGTATTTTTACTTTTTTTACAGGAGCTAGATGTCACTACCTGCCTATGTAACCGCATAACCAGCAAAATGGAGAAAATTGAGTTATGCAGCATGATTAAGTTCCACTTTAAGGGTTACAGTGCCCAGAAAATCTGTGATGAAATAAAATTCCTTTTCCAAAAAGCAACAGTGACATATCACAATCACCACGAAGATAACTTTCATTTCATCATCAATTTTCTAGGCACTGCAACCCTTCAAAAGCAGGATCTTAATAATGCTGCTTGCCTCAATTTTCTCAATCTTGCAGTTTATACGCAGTAACTGGGGCAGCAGGTTATTGGCATCTAGTGCCACCTGTAAAAAAAGTAAACATACCTTTGAGACCATTTTTGGACCATAATGTACATAAGGACCAGTGATTGCACTGACAAAATTCGATTGATATAGCTCTTTCACTTCTGGGCGATTTCTAAACTTTTTGATACCCCTCGTACAATTATTTCTCAATTAATTTCTAACAACAGAAAGGTCACATTGTTTTCTTACACAGCAAAACTGTGATCTGACAAAAAAATGTCCTCACGGTCCTGGGTTCAAGCCCAGGCCGTGCCCAAGGTCACTTGTGCACTTGGTTTGTCCCGATCCATGCTTGTTCTCGCAGGTTTTCACCAGGGTCTCCGGTTTCCTCCTGCTTTCAAAAACTTCCTTCACCCAATGGAATTTCGGGAGCTGCACAGATAATTCACAATGGCAGTGAAATTACAGTGCTTTGAATCTTCTGAGATAGGGAAAAAGGCTCCAAAATGTATTTTTTTAGTAATAATATTTATTTCTTAAGCCCATATGCTTAGTGTAGTCAGTGACATCCATAATTACCAGTGCTTTGAGTGAACACTCCTGATTTGAAGCTACATGTCATGAAATTTGCACTAACATCAGATCAAAAGCACTATATAGTTATAAAATCTAGCTTGGTTCATATATAAATAACATTCTAATCATTCATTTTAAGTTACTATTATTTTCATTTAGATATATTATGACCAAAATTGATTGACCATTCCACTTGCAGTCCACCCCCCCCCCCAACGGAAAACATGTGAAACTCAAATGGGGTTACCTGAATGGGCAATTCAATTTGAAATCTACACACTTTGTGTGGGAGATTAAGATCATGTTTTCCATGGGGGTAATGGATTTCACATGGAATGGCCAAGGAATTCACATGGAATAGCCAAATATTTCCCAATTAAAGGAGATGTGCTTACCTTGAACAAACAGTAACACTATTTTTTTTTATTATTGTGACCACCGTATAATGCCAAATAACATCCAACTATAACACATCCGCATCCTTTTTGTATTATTTTGTCTCCAGAGGGTGGCATTGCCAATTTTTCAACAGTGATCGACAATTTTTGTCTTGGTTGCTACTCGTGCTCGGCCAATTGCATAAAGCACTTCACATGCTACATATATATAGAGATGGTTAATAGTAAATTGTAATTTGGCATTATGCAAATATTGTGACCATTTGATTTGCTTGATGAATAAAACTTAAAATTTTCATTATTTATTATGTGATGAGTTCCGATGCAAAAAGCGATATTTCCTTTTTTTTTTAAATTTGAGATAACTTTTTTTGATCCTAGTTTCAAAAATATACTTTGGATTTTGTAAAGTAAGGTGTCAATTTAAAGCTAGCATTATAGGGCAGATGTTGGTGACCTTAAGGGATCTGGAATGAGCGTTTTGACAGTATTTTTTGTGGGACATGAGAGCACATCAGACATATCGAATTGCATTCTGAATACGAAGAATGTCTTTCTGATATGAAATAATTTTCATTTTTTGAAATTCACGATATAATACAAATTTTATGACAAATTATTAAAATTTGATATTTTTCACATATAACAGTCCTCGAAGTAAATTTTATAAATCTAATGATATATTCTTAAAAAGTGTATGTAGCTGGGAGGAAAAGCCGACGATCAATTGAAAATTTTGACCTTTCATATTGAAGATATGGATTTTTTTCCCAAAAGACCAATTTTTTTTTGTATTTTGGGAAAAAATCCATATCTTCAATACGAAGGGTCAAAATTTTCAATTGATCGTCGGCTTTTCATCCCACCTACATACACTTTAAGTATAAATCATCAGATTTATAAAGTTTACTTAGAGTACTGTTAAATATCAAAAATATCAATTTTTAATCATTTGCCATAAAATGTGTATTAAATTGCGAATTTCAAAAAAAAAATCAAAATTATTTGATATCAGAAGGACATTCTTCGTATTCAGAATGCAATTCGATATGTCTGATCTAATAATGTCCCACAATAAATACTGTCCAAACGTTCATACCCCACCCTTTGATAAAAAAATAAAAAAATGGCGCATATCAAGTTTTGCATCTGAAACTCCTCATAAAAATAATGTATCACATTTCTGGAAAATATATTTATTTCCTATTAACATACAAACTTTCCCTCCAAATTTGCTAATTTTTCACCATTTTATATGTATTTTCTTTTACTGGCCAAACAAAAAAAAAACCCTGCAAATAGCAAATTTCCCTCATTACATGTATCACAAATATTGACTTCTTTGACCACTAAATGGTACTTTACAATAATCCTTCTGAATATATGTGTTGGCTTCATTTTGATGAACCTCCTATGCTAATTCCAAATTCACAGACATAAAATATTTCTGTAAAAAATGTTGCTCTAACTTATTTGAAATCCTTTCATTAGGCAAAAAAAAATTATTGTGTTGCCCTCAAGTGGAAAAATGGGAAAGTTGGGTCGGACAGTCGGATTTCTTTTTTTCAAACCTTCAGTTTTTTTTAAAATCCCCTCAAATATTAAATAATGCTTCTTCAATTAGGAAACATTTGTCAATTTTGACTTCTGGATACCTGTTAGACATCGATTAAAGACTAGTCTTTCAATAAGATATTAATTTTAAGTGAAAAACATTGATTTTTTGAACAAATCTGTAAAAATCATCATTCAAAAAAAAAAAAAAAAATGCCGACCCTGATTTTTTAGGATTTAGGGTCGGGCGGTTGAGGACAACAAAACAATTTTTTTTTGGCCTTATCCCTATCACATATGCAAAACTCATACTTATCCTCTACATGTTTTTAAATAACAATAAATTAAAACTTTATAACATACTCATCAAACACACACGTCTACACATATCACACTATCCATTGTTAAGTTTCTATTTCCACCTGAACAAGTTAATGTTCCAATTGATTATATGGATAAATATTGGCTAAGTCAATAGACCTATTTTTCCTTTGCTAAACCAAAATATTTAATTCAAGAATAATAATACCATCCCCACCTTTTTGAACCCACAACTTCGTAGCGAGCTGTGACACCATATAACTGTGGAAGCTCAACAATTTAATAATCGCCATTAACGTTATTGATACAAAAACGTTGTCACAGATAAATAGGCAAGAAATGTGACATAGGCTATTCGATTTAAAATCCATACACCCCCTATGGAAGACATGGTCTTAGTCTTCCACACAGGGAGAGTGAATTTCAAATGGGGTTACCTGAATGGATGGCTCCATTTGAAATTCACATTCCCTATGTGAGGGATTAAGGTCATGTCTTCCTTAGGGGTACATGGATTTTAACTGAAAAGCCCATTAAAACATGGACAAATGAGCTGAATGATACTTTATGCAGCTCGTAATAAGTGAGACTTGTAATACCATGGATTGATAAATTGCGTTTATGTGCATCAATTAAGTTTCATGCACTCTTAGATATCGTGAACCAATCAGTGCAAATGTTATAAATATGCAAACCATGCATTAATTGAATGCATGGGCACGCACTCTGCGCAGTGCTTTCGGACACGTTCATGTCCCAGTAATCTTAATCATTTTTTTTCCAATTGCTCAAATTGAGCTGTTTCTAGAACAATTGGATATACTGTGTAAGTGGTAATTTTTACATACAGTTATTTTTGCGATTTGGAATGAGAGGCACATTTTCGTGAATGTTATTTTTGCAATTGCCCAGTCCTTCTCTATACTTGTAATACATTATTGCATATATTCGCGAGGTGTTATTTTCGTGGTTGGAGCTCTAATCACAGAATTTGCGAAAATAAAACCCTCGCAAAAAAATGACCACTTATACAGTAATCAAAATCATAAGTTTACCTGGATACTAAAGTTAGGGTGGGATATTGTCACATATCCATTAAAATTCTCACAAATTGTTTAAATCCCATTTGAGTATGCAATGGCAAATAGCTAGTACACTTATCCACTGAGTGGGTCCTCTCTACAGTTAATGGCATAGAGTAGCCTCTGTGTCATTATTTCTTGGCTAGAATATTGCGGCAGCTTGATCATGAACATGCACGTCTCCACTCGGATGAAACGAGAGTCGGGAGAACCTGAAGCAAAAATGCAAGAAAATATGTAATGATAATGGGTATTAATGCACATGACACAGAAAAAGCATTTGAACATTAGGCCAAATAAAAAACAATAGATTTGTCTCCCCCGCATGCATTAGATTTATGCTGCATGTTTGGTCATGAAAATTGCAGAAGTTGTATTTTATTTCTGATTAGTCTAGCCGAGCGGCGGCTAGACTCCTGTTTCCCAGTAGTTTCTTTCTTCTTCTTCTTCTTCTTGCACAGCAGCCATCGGCGCTGTGCATTCTTTTTTCCGCGTTCTTCTTTCTTTCTTTCTTCTTCTTCTTCTTCTTCTTCTGTCAACATTATTATCAGCCTCTTCTTCTGTCAACATTATTATCAGCCATCGTAGCCACATGCTTTCAGCCATGTTGACCATACTTGGTCACTAGTCAACATTATTATCAGCCTCTTCTTCTTCTGTCAACATTATTATCAGCCATCGTAGCCACATGCTTTCAGCCATGTTGACCATACTTGGTCACTAGTACCATTTGGTGGTGCAACAGATGTCACATGATCAACTTCCGGTCAAATGTCATCCACTTCCGGTCAATGGCTAAAACTGTGATTTTCACTAAAATGCTTCTCCTTCCACATATTACATAGCACCGTGACGTCACTTACACACATGCATCATCTATAGCCAGTGTCTAAAAGCTGTTAACAGAATTGGGATCAAAGGTCATTAAGAGGTCACTTCCGGTAATCTGACAAATTTGTAAAAAATATTCAAAAAATCACTGTCTTTACAAATTACATAGCAGAGAGTCGCCATTAGCACACATGCATCGCTACTAGCTAGGGTCTTTAGGATGCCTACAGTTTTAGGGTCAAAGGTCATTAAGGGGTTACTTCGGTCAAAAAAAATTATCAAAAAAAAAAATTATCAAAAAGTTTAAAAATTTTTATCTCAAAATGTGAACAGACCAGAGTAATATAATCATCATACATGAATCAGTGTTACCTGATGTATGCATGGTATTTTTATTTTGGGGGTCAAAGGTCATTAAGGGGTCACTTCCTGTTTTTAGCTAAATAACTTTAAGAATTTTTATCTCAACAACTAAACATAATAGAATTTTTTAATTAAAATTGGAACAATGCATTTTGTCGGTGTACATAAGGTTTTTTTTTCATTGAGGTCAAAGGTCATTAAGGGGTCAAAAGGTCAATCATAAATTAAAAAAAATTTAAATCCATGTATAAGTTCCGATTAAGCTGAAATTCACCAGGAATATTCCTTATGACATCCTAAGCACTATGTAATATTTTTGCGGGGTCAAAGGTAATTAAGGGATCACTTCCGGTTCTCACAGATTCATTTGTCACTGCTGGCTGTGCATCCTCATGGTCGCAGGTAACATAATCAGATCTCGTTCTTCTTCTTTCTGTCAACATTTAACATAATTTGCTCCAGCTCCTTTATTATTTGACCGATTATGACCAAACTTGGGCACAAGCTCCACTACCCCAGCCTTTACATTTGACATGACCCATTTGGGGTCAAACGTCATGCATGAGTAATTTTGGCTAAAAAATTGATTTTGACCAAAAATGCTTCTTCTCCTACAGATTACATGGTAGAGTAGTGAGATTTATACATTGACCTTGGCTATAGCCGGGGCCTATGGGGTCCTCACAGATTTGGGGTCAAAGGTCATTAAGGTGGTATTTCCGGCACATAACCAAATACCTTCAAAATGCTTCTTTTCCTACAGATTCTATGGTACAGAGATGCGACTGACACATATTAGTACAGGAGCAGCAACCTCAAAAAAATGACTTCGTTCACCCTCCACTACATACAAGGTTTGACACCATAGGTAGTTAGTATGGACCCTCTAGATCACTGCTAGGTAGGTAGTGGACTCAAATTGTGGTATCACTTTTTTTTTACAGGTCATTTTATGTGTCGACATATAATCGCATAAAATCACCAAAAATAGGACAAAATTAAGGGGTAGGGGAGATATAAATTCTCATAACTCAACTTTTACTCATAATAATGAATTTATTTTGGTATGAATATGTAGCTAATTGATTGTTCTAACTGCCTAGTATTATTTGAAAGCAAACCTAGGTTTCATTTGATCATGATTGGAAGTGGCCAGTCCATACACTAGTGAAAAATCAGATTTTCACAACAATGCATAGGGTGGGTGTTTTTGTGACATTGGCTTCAAATTTTACTATTGTGCCAATTTCTATTTTCAAAATTAATTAAATTTCCTTTTTTTTTTTTTGTTTTTAATATCAAGCATATCTAGGCAAACTTTGATGTTCTGGTTCAAATATTTATGTATGTGCATGTTTGCTTGCATGTTGGTTTGTGTTGTGTGGGTTTGGGGTACGTGTGTGTGGGTATGTGGGGGTGGGTGCGGGGTGTGTATAGGGTTCAGGGTTGGGGTGTTTTACATGTTTTAATATGTCACTCGGCTGAACTATATAAGTTCTATTAACAAAATTTGTTTGTTAAGTTGCCATTCATGTAATATTTTGAATATTTATATGTGTGGGGTGAGATCAACCGCTGTTTGTCAGGAAAATAGACTGAAAATGTAAAAAAAATAGTTACTTTTCCACATGTAGCAGCGTGTGTAACAACATTAAGGGGTAGGGGAAATATAAACCATCATAACTCAACTTCAACTCATGATAATGAATTCATTTTGGAATTAATATGTAGCTAATTGATTGTTCAAACATGTTAGTATTATTTTAAAGCAAAGCAAACATTAATTGTCAGGTAGATAGCCATAAAATGTGAGAAAGGGTTACTTTTCTATGTATAACCATGTCAAATATGGCATTATTAAGGGGTAGGGAAATAAAACCACCATAACTCAACCTTTACTCATAATAATGAATTCATTTTGGTATCAACATGTAGCTAATTGATTGTTCTAACTTTCCAGTATTATTTTTAACAGAAAAACCATAAGATAGACATAAAATATGACAAAAATGTTAATTTTCCAATGTGTAACAGCGTAAAATTTGACAATATTAAAGGTTAGGGGACGTACAAACCAACGTAATTCGACATTTATTCATTATAATTCATTCATTTTGGCATTAATATATAGCTATTTGGTTGTTGTAATCTTTTAAAGCAAAATAACCATTAATTGTTAGCTGGAAAGACATAAAATGTTAAAAAAATGTCAATTTTTCATGTGTAGTACCGTAAAATATGACAATATTAAGGTGTAGGGGACATTCAAATCACCAAAACTCAAGTTTTACTGATGAAAATGAATTCATTTTGGTAACAATATGTAGTTAATTGTTAGTTCTAACTTTCTAGTATTATTTAAAAGCAATTAAACCATTAGTTGTGAGGTAGATAGACATAAAATGTACGAACATGTTAATATTCAATGTCTAACAGCGTAAAATATGACAATATTAAGGGGTAAGGGACATACAAATCACCAAAACACAGGTTTCACTGACGAAAATGAATTCCATTTTGGTACCAATATGTAGCTATTTGATTGTTCTCATTTTCTGGCATTATTTTAAAAACAATTAAACCATTAGTTATCAGGTAGTTAAACATACAATATGAGAAAAATGTTAATATTCAATGTCTAACAGCGTAAAATATGACAATATTAAGGGGTAGGGGACATACAAATCACCAAAACTCAAGTTTTACTGATGAAAATGAATTCATTTTGGTATCAATATGTAGCTAATATTTGATAGTTCTAACCTTCTAGTATTACTTTAAAAGCAATTAAGCCATTAGTTGTCCGGTAGATAGACATAAAATGTATGAAAATGTTAATATTCAATGTCTAACGGCGTAAAATATGACAATATTAAGGGGTAAGGGGACATACAAATCACCCAAACTCAAGTTTTACTGATGAAAATGAATTCAGTTTGGTATCAATATGTAGCTATTTGATAGTTCTAACTTTCTAGTATTATTTTAAAAGCAATTAAGCCATTAGTTGTCCGGTAGATAGACATAAAATGCATGAAAATGTTAATATTCAATGTCTAACAGCGTAAAATATGACAATTATTAAGGGGTAAGGGGACATACAAATCACCAAAACTCAAGTTTTGCTGATGAAAATGAATTCATTTTGGTATCAATATGTAGCTATTTGATAGTTCTAACTTTCTAGTATTATTTTAAAAGCAACTTAAAATTCATTAGTTGTCCGGTAGATAGACATAAAATGTATGAAAATGTTAATATTCAATGTCTAACGCGTAAAATATGACAATATTAAGGGGTAAGGGACATACAAATCACCCAAACTCAAGTTTTACTGATGAAAATGAATTCATTTTGGTATCAATATGTAGCTATTTGATAGTTCTAACCTTCTAGTATTATTTTAAAAGCAATTAAGCCATTAGTTGTCCGGTAGATAGACATAAAATGTATGAAAATGTTAATATTCAATGTCTAACAGCGTAAAATATGACAATATTAAGGGGTAAGGGGACATACAAATCACCCAAACTCAAGTTTTACTGATGAAAATGAATTCATTTTGGTATCAATATGTAGCTATTTGATAGTTCTAACCTTCTAGTATTATTTTAAAAGCAATTAAGCCATTAGTTGTCCGGTAGATAGACATAAAATGTATGAAAATGTTAATATTCAATGTCTAACAGCGTAAAATATGACAATATTAAGGGGTAAGGGGACATACAAATCACCCAAACTCAAGTTTTACTGATGAAAATGAATTCATTTTGGTATCAATATGTAGCTATTTGATAGTTCTAACCTTCTAGTATTATTTTAAAAGCAATTAAGCCATTAGTTGTCCGGTAGATAGACATAAAATGTATGAAAATGTTAATATTCAATGTCTAACAGCGTAAAATACGACAATATTAAGGGGTAAGGGGACATACAAATCACCCAAACTCAAGTTTTACTGATGAAAATGAATTCATTTTGGTATCAATATGTAGCTATTTGATAGTTCTAACCTTCTAGTATTATTTTAAAAGCAATTAAGCCATTAGTTGTCCGGTAGATAGACATAAAATGTATGAAAATGTTAATATTCAATGTCTAACAGCGTAAAATATGACAATATTAAGGGGGAAGGGGGCAGACAAATCACCCAAACTCAAGTTTTACTGATGAAAATGAATTCATTTTGGTATCAATATGTAGCTATTTGATAGTTCTAACCTTCTAGTATTATTTTAAAAGCAATTAAGCCATTAGTTGTCCGGTAGATAGACATAAAATGTATGAAAATGTTAATATTCAATGTCTAACAGCGTAAAATACGACAATATTAAGGGGTAAGGGGACATACAAATCACCCAAACTCAAGTTTTACTGATGAAAATGAATTCATTTTGGTATCAATATGTAGCTATTTGATAGTTCTAACCTTCTAGTATTATTTTAAAAGCAATTAAGCCATTAGTTGTCCGGTAGATAGACATAAAATGTATGAAAATGTTAATATTCAATGTCTAACAGCGTAAAATATGACAATATTAAGGGGTAAGGGACATACAAATCACCCAAACTCAAGTTTTACTGATGAAAATGAATTCATTTTGGTATCAATATGTAGCTATTTGATAGTTCTAACCTTCTAGTATTATTTTAAAAGCAATTAAGCCATTAGTTGTCCGGTAGATAGACATAAAATGTATGAAAATGTTAATATTCAATGTCTAACAGCGTAAAATATGACAATTATTAAGGGGTACATACAAATCACGAAAAACGTAAGTTTTGCTGATGAAAATGAATTCATTTTGGTATCAATATGTAGCTATTTGATAGTTCTAACTTTCTAGTATTATTTTAAAAGCAACTTAAAATTCATTAGTTGTCCGGTAGATAGACATAAAATGTATGAAAATGTTAATATTCAATGTCTAACAGGCGTAAAATATGACAATATTAAGGGGTAAGGGACATACAAATCACCCAAACTCAAGTTTTACTGATGAAAATGAATTCATTTTGGTATCAATATGTAGCTATTTGATAGTTCTAACCTTCTAGTATTATTTTAAAAGCAATTAAGCCATTAGTTGTCCGGTAGATAGACATAAAATGTATGAAAATGTTAATATTCAATGTCTAACAGCGTAAAATATGACAATATTAAGGGGTAAGGGACATACAAATCACCCAAACTCAAGTTTTACTGATGAAAATGAATTCATTTTGGTATCAATATGTAGCTATTTGATAGTTCTAACCTTCTAGTATTATTTTAAAAGCAATTAAGCCATTAGTTGTCCGGTAGATAGACATAAAATGTATGAAAATGTTAATATTCAATGTCTAACAGCGTAAAATATGACAATATTAAGGGGTAAGGGACATACAAATCACCCAAACTCAAGTTTTACTGATGAAAATGAATTCATTTTGGTATCAATATGTAGCTATTTGATAGTTCTAACTTTCTAGTATTATTTTAAAAGCAATTAAGCCATTAGTTGTCCGGTAGATAGACATAAAATGTATGAAAATGTTAATATTCAATGTCTAACAGCGTAAAATATGACAATATTAAGGGGTAAGGGACATACAAATCACCCAAACTCAAGTTTTACTGATGAAAATGAATTCATTTTGGTATCAATATGTAGCTATTTGATAGTTCTAACCTTCTAGTATTATTTTAAAAGCAATTAAGCCATTAGTTGTCCGGTAGATAGACATAAAATGTATGAAAATGTTAATATTCAATGTCTAACAGCGTAAAATATGACAATTATTAAGGGGTAAGGGGACATACAAATCACCAAAACTCAAGTTTTGCTGATGAAAATGAATTCATTTTGGTATCAATATGTAGCTATTTGATAGTTCTAACTTTCTAGTATTATTTTAAAAGCAACTTAAAATTCATTAGTTGTCCGGTAGATAGACATAAAATGTATGAAAATGTTAATATTCAATGTCTAACAGCGTAAAATATGACAATATTAAGGGGTAAGGGACATACAAATCACCAAAACACAGGTTTCACTGACGAAAATGAATTCCATTTTGGTATCAATATGTAGCTATTTGATAGTTCTAACTTTCTAGTATTATTTTAAAAGCAACTTAAAATTCATTAGTTGTCAGGTAGATAAACATAAAATGTATGAAAATGTTAATATTCAATGTCTAACAGCGTAAAATATGACAATATTAAGGGGTAAGGGGACATACAAATCACCAAAACACAAGTTTCAGTGACGAAAATGAATTCCATTTTGGCATCAATATGTAGCTATTTGATTGTTCTCATTTTCTGGCATTATTTTAAAAGCAATTAAGTTTCCCACGAGGGGTTGAAGGTCATAATGGGACCAATACTAAAACATTATCCTATCATGTTGTAATGTTGTAATCTCAAATTGTTCCTCTCATCGCTAAGAATTTAAAGAAAGACAATTGTCATAGTTCTACGAAGCTTAGTTCAGGGGTTATAACGTCGAATATATCAATATTATAAATAAAGGTCAAATTTTTAAAATGGTCCAATTGCACCAATTAACGTAAGAAACCTCAATCGTATACTACATTCAAATTTTGGTGCAACGATTTGTATTCCTGTGTTCCCCTTCACAGTTAATGCAGCCAAAGTTGAGTTATGGTAATATTTCCCCTACCCTTAATATTATTATATTTGACACTGTTACACATGGAAGTTTTTTCTCACATTTCCTTTGTATCTACATAACAACTAATGATACCAGAACGTTCGATGAATTCATTATCAAGAGTAAAAGTTGAGTTATGGGAGTTTATATTTCCCCTACCTTGATATTGTCATATTTAGGGACCGTTCACAAACACTTGTAAGGGGGGGGCCTGATGCAAAAAGGGGGCCCTGAATTTTTTTACCCTCCTAAGGGGGGGGGGCCTGAAAAAAAAATGATCAAAAATTTTCCTGGAAAAGTTTATATGATTTTCTATGGGGTTGACCCATAATTTTGATGTCAAAAAGGGGGCCCTACAATTTTTGAGGTCTGTAAAGGGGGGGCTCAAAGAATATTTTGCGATGAAATTTTTTTGCATCAGGCCCCTCCCCTTACAAGTGTTTGTGAACGGTCCATTACGCTGCTAGATATAGAAAATGACTTCTTCTGACAGTTTCTGTGTATCTACCTGACAACTAATGATCGCTTTGTTTATAGAAAGTTAGAACAGCCAATCAGATACATTTTGATACCAAGATGAATTCATTTTCATGAGTAAAAGTTGAGTTATGGCAGTTATATATTTCCCTACCCTTAATATTGTCATTTTACGCTGTTAGACATAGAAAAATTACCTTTTCCTCACAGTTTCTGTATATACTGCCTGACAAATAATGGTCGCTTTGCTTTAAAATAATACTAGAAAGCTAGACCAATCACTTAGATATATTTTGATACCAAGATGAATTCATTTTCATGAGTAAAAGTTGAGTTATGGCAGTTTACATTTCCCTACCCCATAATATTGTCATATTTACGCTGTTAGACATAGAATATTTACCCTTTCCTCACAGTTACTGTGTATCTACCTGACAACTAATGATCGCTTTGCTTTGAAATAATACTAGAAAGTTAGAACAATCACTTAAATACATTTTGATACCAAGATGAATTCATTTTCATGAGTAAAAGTTGAGTTGTGGCAGTTTATATTTCCCTACCCCTTAATATTGTCATATTTATTTATGCTGTTAGACATAGAATAGTTACCTTTTCCTCACAAATACTGTGTATCTACCTGACAAATAATGGTCGCTTTGCTTTAAAATAATACTAGAAAGTTAGAACAATCACTTAGATACATTTTGATACCAAGATGAATTCATTTTCATGAGTAAAAGTTGAGTTATGGCAGTTATAAATTTCCCCTACCCCTTAATATTGTCATTTTACGCTGTTAGACATAGAAAATTTACCTTTTCCTCACAGTTTCTGTATATCTGCCTGACAAATAATGGTCGCTTTGCTTTAAGATAATACTAGAAAGCTAGACCAATAACTTGGATATATTTTGATACCAAGATGAATTCATTTTCATGAGTAAAAGTTGAGTTATGACAGTTTACATTTCCCCTACCCCGTAATATTGTCATCTTCACGCTGTTAGACATAGAAAAGTTACCTTTTCCTCACAGTTTCTGTATATCTGTCTGACAACTTATGGTTGCTTTGCTTTAAAATGATACTAGAAAGTTAGAACAATCACTTAGATACATTTTGATACCAAGATGAATTCATTTTCATGAGTAAAAGTTGAGTTATGGCAGTTTATATTTCCCCTACCCTTAATATTGTCATATTTACGCTGTTAGACATAGAAAACGTACCCTTTTCTCACAGTTTCTGTGTATCTACCTGACAACTAATGGTCGCTTTGCTTTTAAAATAATACAAAAAGTTAGAACAATCAATTAGATATACATATTAAATTGAATTGAATAGAATTAATACCAAGATGAAGTCAATATCATGAGTAAAATATTGAGTTCTGATGATTTATTTTCCCCTGCCCCTTAATATTTTTCTATGTTATGCTGATATACGAGGGAAATCAACATCAGTTTTTGTTGGGTTTTTTGGTTTTTTTAAACATTTTTTGTCTTTTTCCCAGTGGTTACTCACGTCCTACACATAAATATTCACATCAATGGAAACTTAACGGATTTTGTAAATGGAAGTTGGTGCAGTGAAGTGACATATTAAGACATGTACATCCCCTCACCCCCACACATACCCTATGTACACCCAACACCCCCCCCCACACACACACACACACCTCGTCCCACAGACACCCCAACGAACTCATACATATTATAATGATTGGAACTGTTACAATAATGTTTCCCTTGATATGCTTAACATTAAAAACAAAATAAAACATTAAAATTTAAATTACAAAATTTAAAATAGAAACTGAATCAATTTTGAAAATATAAAGTGGTATAGTTGTGAGATTTGTGGCCAATGTCAAACTTTACACATATGGTTTAAAAAATCAGATTACCACTCATTTATGGACTATATACTTCCAAATATGCTCAAATGAAACCTGTTTTTGTTTAAAAATAATACTAGAAAGTTAGGAAAATCATTTAGCTACATATTGATACCAAAATGAATTCAAAATCACGAGTAAAAGTTGAGTTCTTGGAATTTATATCTCCCCTACCCCTTAATTTTGTCCTATTTTTTGGTGATTTATGCGATTATCGTCCATACATAAAATGACCTGTAAAAAAAGTGATACCACAATTTGAGTCCACTACCTACCTAGCAGTGATCTAGAGGGTCCATACTAACTACCTATGGTGTCAAACCTTGTATGTAGTGGAGGGTGAACCAAGTCCTTATTTAGGCCCCCTGTGGGATCTTGCTCCTGGACTATATGCATTGACATTAGTTGGTGTCTATGGGGTCCTCACAGATTTTGAGTTCAAGGTCATACAGGGGACAAAAATGGTTGATTACTGAAAATCACTTTAAAATTCAATATTTTCTGCATATTACGTGCTGTGATCATCCGAATAATGCCAAAAGGGCTCTAGCATTATGTTCATATACGATTGTAATCAGATTTGGCTTAAACATGGAGGAGGGTCTGTTTTGGGGTCAAAAGGGTAAAATTCTAAAGTTTGTCCGATTGAAATGAAAATTAGTATATGTGATCTTGATATGATTCAAAATATATTGGAGGTCATTTCAAGGTCACCAGAGGTCAACCAAAGGTCAAAAGGGGTCAAGTTCTAAAGTTTGTCCAATTTAAATGAAAATTAGTGTATGTGATCTTGATATGATTCAAAATATAATGGATGTCATTTCAAGGTCACCAGAGGTCAACCAAAGGTCAAAAGGGGTCAAATTGCAAAGTTTGTTCAATTTGAATCGAAATTAGTATACGTTATGTGGATATGATGCAAAATATGTGGTGAAGGTCATTTCCAGGTCATCAGAGGTCATTTCAATGTCACGGCTAGACTTCGCAGCCTTACTAAGGATGCAATATATCTAGTTTTTTATTCTATCTTTTATTTTAACAAAATTTAGCTGAAAATCTGCTATAATACTAATGTTCAGTTTAAAATTTGCTTGCGATCAAATCTGCAACTTCAAAAATGTATTAAATATTAGCTTAATATATGCAACATGGATACTTTCAACCCATGAAATTACAGTAGTGTAGGGTGAAATACTTCAAAAATTGAGGGTGTTGCTGCAAGCAAATCACACATTGTGCAGTGGCGTACCGTGGCCGCTCTAACCCCGGGGGGCTGAAGAAAATTCAATTTTGCCGCCTTCCTCAACAGCCTGAAAAGGTTGACCCCATTTTTTTTCCGGTGGTTTGAAAAAGTGAAGAGCAAAAAAAAAAAAAAAAAAAAAAAAAAAAGACTATAGGCCCTAAAAGCAACACATTTTGATGTATAGTACCATTTTCTCAAAAAATTCAAATTTGTGACCATCCAGCACAACTGAGCCCTGAAGTTGCCAATCATCATTTTTGAGATATTCAACCAAAATTTTCTGCTTGAAATTAGATTTAAAAATAAAATGATGTATATCATGTCTATAGTACTTGACATTTAAGTAGTGAAAAATCAATAAAACAGTCAATAAATCCTTTGTTTCCTGTTATTAAGTTCAATGGAGCATATCTCAATAGTGGCACTGGCGACATCCGGGCTCAGTTGAGGTGGATGGTCACGTTTTTCCCGCCTTTTTTCTTTACTAATTCTTTTTGCCGCCCCTTCTTCTTCCACCGCCCCTTCGTTTTGGCTGCCCCCTGCTTTTACCCCGGGGGACTAGCACCCCCAAAATATGCGCATGTTGTGGATTTAAATGGCTAAAACTGGATAAAAATGGTGCCAGCCATCACAATCACCGTAAGGAACCAATATTCCAACAATACTTTCAGAGATATTTTTTTCTTGAGCTGTTACGCCTCATGAACTTGAAATATGTTGACCATAACCTTTTGTTTATTGTTTTCTTCAACTAGGGAAGAAAACCAGGTCAAGGCTGTATCTATTTTTAGTATCGTTATGTTATTGTTCTGGTTTATTTGTCTCTTTGCTTGTTATTTGTTTCTTTCTTTTCTTTAGCTTCAAATTTCTGTTCAAATAGGGGAAATCCTTAGATAGTCCCTGCATTCTGTTTCAGTATTTACGTAAGGTTAAATTTTATAGGTAAGCAGGGATGCAGAGTATAAAATATAGGCCTAATCACAAAGTGAAAGATGGGTTTTTCAATTTCACGAGCCTGTAACTATCCATCATTTATCATGTGATTATATTTCTGCAATTATGAATTTAAGAAAGTTAAAAGTTGTTTATATCATTACATACGAAGGGCAGACAATAAGTTCCCGTAACCATTATGCATCTCCAGTCACATGTGACTCTTACAATAATATATAACTAAATCTTTATCTTCCAAAACACACATCCCAATATACCTCACCTGTTGATGGATACATTCCTTGTTTCCAGGGTTAATTATTAAAAAAAAAAATTAAATTGGATTTTTTTTAATTTGTATCGATTTTTTATTTTGTTTTTTATTACAAGAACTGCTATAACCCATAATAAATTCAAAAGAGAGCAGTAGAATGCTAGTCATATTCAAAACATGTTTTTACATGTGAATATTTCTAAGAAAATATTTGGCTAAAATCATGGGGAAAACCTTTTGAATTCTGCACATTGAAGATGCATTTATAGCAATAGATAAAATGTCACCATAGAGGTATAGTAATTGTATCCAAATGTTGTAGAAGCATTAGAAATGAAGTAAAACTGTCAATTTAAGAAAGAAATTTAACTAAAGTTGATTTAAATCAATGATTTTTTTTGAAAAAAATCATGTGACTTAAATTGTGATTTAAATCAGTGATTTATATTGGCGTGATTTAAATCAAACAACCCTGCTTGTTTCATAATTATTGTGAAGTAAATATACTCGGACTACCTCATACCTAAAATAAGGCTTTGACACTGTGTTGGTACTTTGACCAAAAAAAAAAAAAAAAAAAAAAGATTTGTCTCATGTCTCCAGCGTGCATTACATTTATGCAGCGTTTGCTCAAGAAAATTGCAGAAGTTGAATTATTCTATTATTCATTTTAACAGAAATTTTGCTGAAAATCTGCTATTGCTTCTGATTGAATCAGCAAATGTCAATACTATTTTGTAAGCCCTACTATAAACTACATGGGGTGTGCTGTATGACAACACTATAGAATTGCATTTGGGATATAATACAATACCCGGCATTATCTGGCATTACAGGGATCAGTGATCTGTCATTGCACCATATCTCATAAAATAGATGACATATTCTGACATCCCATGGCAAAAGAGCCTAAGCAATAAAAAATATTGTTTGATTGGCATAACATAAAAAAAAATTAAGGTCAGTAGGTCAGGATCTTTTTTTTTTTACTTTTAAAGCTGTAAATTGCATTTGATAAAGGCCTTGGAACTTTTTTTCTCTTTTTTTAAAAACTGCATAGCATCGTGTGATCTAGTTTTTTTTACGCGATGATCAGAGCAGACAAGACACCACTGAAATAATTCGCTGAACAGTATAATAAATAGTACCCCAATTAGGGTGGGTTACCATGTAAACATCTCAAAAAAAGTAACTAACCCCCCTTAAATAATGACCATTATTCAAAAACTGGCGACTGTATAACAAATCTGTAAAATGTGTTAGAAGCAGAATTTATTTCCGCACATTTTGATGTCACAGCGATACATTTAAATCAATGTAACCCAAGATTTGAAAGTTGCAGTAAATTGTACTGATTTTGTATTCTGTATAATGGAAGGAACTCTGTGTAATGATATCGTGAGTGTTTTTGTATTGTATGTTAGTGCAACTTTCAAATCTGGAGCTCACTACATTGTTTTCTGGGAAATTAATTCTGCTTCCAACACATTTTACAGATTTGTAATACAATAGTCCCTTTTTGAATAATGGCCATTTCTTAAGGAGGGTTAGATACTTTTTTTGAGATGTTTACACGTCAATACAGCCTGAGTACAGTTTTAATCAATTATCTCAAATATTATGCCCTTTTGCCATGGGAGGGCAGTATTATGAACAAAATGGCCTATAGTTGTTGATCATTTGGTGGTGTAGTTAGATGAGGCAATCATGATGAAAATTTTCAGTTTCATAATATATGAAGTGAAAGTTGATACACATTTTGTCAATTTTTAGTGTTTTTTGTGTGTGTAATTATGATACTTAAAATTCTCCTACACAGTATGTGCATCTAATGTAATCCCAGCTGGCCTGTGTATTCAAATGTATTATTGTATGTGCAACTTTATGTTATTATCTGTATTTCTCATATGTGACCTGGCACAAGTCGACGGACATGTTTTTGAGTTATAGGCCTTTAAAGATGACATTCCCATAAAAAAAATCAAATTTTGGAATTCTTGATTTCATGGTATTTGACTGTGGGACTAAGTGGACTTTCAAATCCTTGAAAGTACTTATTAAAAAGAGGTTTATTTAATCAATAAATAACAGTTGAATTGTGATAATCCCTATTAAATCCTGTGTAAGGCAGGAAACTAATTGGTCCATTACTCATAATAGCAATTTGGCAAAAATATCAAAGTATCATTTACAAATTTATCCATATCTTGAAAAGTATTGATGCTACTTATATAATTTTGGTACCATTTTAAAGCTGATTGTCACATGCTTACATTTTTATTAAATCGATGAAATGTCAAAAATGCGACTTGGTTTTGTCAGAGTGGGTCACATATTTTTATTTTAATGTACTTGGATTTTGATACATTTTTGACGCCTGGGTACCCCTGAAAAACAGTGCTAGTACCCCCAGGCAAAATAAGAACCAGGGATACAAGTAACCCTGAAGAAAAAATATGGAAAATTGGGGGGAAAAGCGTGAAAATTTGGGCTAAAAAGCCCCCAAATGGCCCGAAAATAAAAGAAATTGCGTAAATCTGGACTACAAAAAAATCTGAATTCTGTAAAATTACAGAAAACTTACATCCCTGAAGAACGAATAAAAATAAAATAAAATT
The DNA here is from genome assembly GCF_039555335.1 of Amphiura filiformis. NCBI lineage: Eukaryota > Metazoa > Echinodermata > Ophiuroidea > Amphilepidida > Amphiuridae > Amphiura > Amphiura filiformis. The sequence goes on along the minus strand of NC_092638.1, from coordinate 36,275,527 downwards.
GCGTGCTCTATTTTACACTTTTTTCAAAAAAAAAAAAAATCTGCAACCCTGCAAAACTCCTACTCACCACTAGCCCCATCAGGCGGTGCTATCTTCATTGGATATGGAGGCACATGTGTGGCGTCAACCTCACCATCATGACACGGGCAAGAGCAAGGTATACGCTCCTGATTACAGGCAAACTTGATAAACCGACAGAGCTCTTCTTGTGAGAACCCCTCCAAGGCATTCCAGAAGTATTCTATATGTGTGTCTGTCTCTACAAGGCCTACTTGATACATAGTGTGTGCCTGTGTACAGAAAAATAATATTTAATACTGTGAAAATAGTTACATACTCTGGGTATAGCATATACAGCAAGAAGGCCGAATGACACAAAAAGCCATAGAAAGCCATAGAATGAAGACACAGGAAGACACTAGAACTAGAAACGTCACGGTTTTCGATGCACGGCGTCGAATGGGATGCCTCCACCATGGGGCGATTTAAATGTGTACAAATCCATTTTTAGTAATTTGACCTCAGATGACCCTTGGGTGACCCTGGATGACCCCAAAATGACATGCCAAAAATTTGGCTTAATGTTGACTGTACCCACCAAGTTTCATGCCCATATGACCAATTTTATTAATTTGACCTTAGATGACCCCGAAATGACCATCCAAAATTTTGGCTCTAAATGTTGATTGTACCTACCAAGTTTCATGCCCATATGACAATTTTTAGTAATTTGAACTCAGATGACCCCTGGGTGACCTTGGATGACCCTGAAATGACCTTCCAAGAATTTGGCTCTAAATGTTGACTGTACCTACCAAGTTTCATGCCCATACGACCAATTTTATCAATTTGACCTTAGATGACCCCTGATGACCCCAAAATGACCTTCCAAAAAATTAACTCTAAATGTTGACTGTACCCACCAAGTTTCATGCCCATAAGACAATATTTAGACCTTCCAAAAATTTGGCTCTAAATGTTGACTGTATCTACCAAGTTTCATGCCCATACAACAGTTTTTAGTAATTTGACCTCAAATGACCTTTGACCTCAGTATATGACCTTGAACATCACCCAAAAAAAGTATCCAGAGTTTTTGACCACGACCCAACTATCCTGAAAATCTGAAGTCAATCCGCCCATCCATGCCCGAGATCCACAGCATCCGGACGGAAGCACGGAAGCTCGGACAGCCTGGTGCAAAAACAGTATGCCTCGCGGTGGAGGCATAAAAATACAATCTGGTTAAAAGCGTAATAATCAAGGGGCTGTCAACACTCACGCATTGGACGCGAGTCTCACACATTCCGGCACTTTCTCACGGTCTCACGCCAACACCGGCGTGTCCAGGATCTTTTCCTGCGGGAGGCTCAGCCCCTCTTTCAAAGTTATGCGGGGGACTTAATGGCTAAAATCGCAACAAAAAAAACCGGCTGATTTTATATGATTTTTAACAAAGTGCAGGGCTTCAGCACCTAAAGTGTGTTTATGCTTGTGTACGCGATGCGCACAGCTCCAACCACTGAAGAAATAAGAAATTCACTTTAGAGCTACTACTACCAACCCTTGTTACCAATAATCAACCTTCCAACCAAATCAAGGTTCTCCATGCAAATGCATGTGCGAAAGTGCATTTGTCTTTTTTACTCGCACACATTTATGCCGTATGCACTGGAACATAACTAACACTGAACAAAACACGTCTTTTTAAGTAGAACTTTTACAAAAGCAGCAGTTTCCCACTATAGCAGACCTGCCAACCTACCAAAGTCAGAAAGAGGGACATTGAGAACAAAACCTTGTACATGTACAAAACCAGGTACCTACAAATTCAAAGACTTGCGGTGTTCAATACTTTCAGAATTCAGGGAAGGTTTTGCAGGTCTCTATCACAATAGACTAAAGAGAATGCTATAGCAAAATTTTAAAGTGAAATTTGCATCATTTTCTGCTGTTCTTATATTTAAATTTGCCACCACTAAAATTGTCAAAAAACAGGACTATCCCTCTTTTTCACTTTGGTAAACCCCAATTGAGGGACAGTCCCTCAAAATAAGGGACAGTTGGCCGGTCTGCTATAGTGTGGAATTTCCTGCAGGTTTATTTTCCGAACTTACCTTCAGGAAATTCAAGTCTACCGTTGGCATTCCACATGTCCTAATCTCCATATCAGTGGGCGTCATCATCGTCACAAGCTGTATGGGTACTACGCTAGCCAACCCGCATCTCACTGCCAACATCCGCTCTTCGCTAGCCAGCTCTCTCATGCGCATCTCTTTTATTGCTGATGTGTACTGTAACCGTTTCTCCCAACTGCATATTAATGAATTAAAGGTGGGTTGTCAGATTTTTTTCAACTTGTGCTTTCTATCTTACATTGAGGCCTACCATTAAAGGTGGGTAACCTGATTGACAACCTCATCCCCCACTTTACCCCATCAAAATGCTGATTTTGGTATTAGGTGAAAGCTCATATTTTTCTCATTAACATGCTGAAATTAGGCATTCCAAATTGATATATTTCTGGAGAAATCATCAAAAAACTTTTGAATTAGTCTCAAATGTGGTATACCATATTTTAGACTAATTCAACAGTTTTATGATCATATCTTCGGAAATACACCAATTTGGAACTCCTAATTTCAATATGTTAAGGAGAAAAATAGGATCTCTAATTTGGTATCAATTAATTACATGATCATGATTATTATCATAATAAAAACACTGTAGACTACCAAAATTCCATAAGGAATTAGTCACATTTGCAAGGAACATTTACATGTTCTTTATGCATGAATGTTTGAAAGGGACGACATTTTATGTTATAGGTAAGTTTTAAAGAATTCGATTTTCCAAATATATCATTTCACCTTCCTTTAAGATACATTGTACCATATTTATTCTATGAAACATTAAGGGTTATTTTCCAAAAGAAGGACATTTAATAGAGGCAAATTTTGGTCTATCCTTCATGTAATTATTTTGTGTAAGCTATAACCCTAATCCTAAGCCTAATCATACCCCTAACATACATTAATCCTAATATGTGCCCATCCACCACAAACTGGTCGTAAAGTCGGCATTTACCATTTAGAGATACAATCAAAAACAATATATGGATTTCTATGTAAAATATATAAGAAATTTGACCTTTGATGAACCATAACTTTACTTCCAGATGTCAGATGAAGCTGGTTGAGGTGTCATTCTAAAGCTGAAAGTACATTGTTACAAAATCTGCAATAAACAGAAAATGGTCTAGAGCCGACTTTACTACCACTTAATGGAGGATGGTCACATATTAACCCTATTTGTGTGAAATTACATGAAGGAGTAACCTCAAATTTTAATGACAAAAACACAATGTAACCTTAACTATAAACTTTATCCACAGGCGAAATATGACGATTGCTTGTTTGCTTCCTGCTCCGCTTTTTGAAAATGGGCTGATGAAAATAGCGTTCATTCTCTGTGATTTATCCGTAGGATACTGAACATCATCACTATGAAATTTTCACTTGTAAGTGCATTTTCATGCAAAAAATTAAAAATACAAATCCTCTTATAATTTGGCAATAAACTGGATGGCAGTTGAAGTTTACAAAACGTTTTGACCATGCAATTTTGTGATTGTTAAGATCCAGCAAACATGACAAATGCCAGTTTTAAGTTTATTCACATGACATGGCATGGAAATTTCTGCATTTCCGTCACTATGTCAGGGAAAAAAATTGGTGAGCGTAAGATAGAGTAAAAATTTCTTCAAAATAAAAAAGACAAATGCCAGAGTGAAAAACACCTGTATACTCATACCTGACAATGATATTCCTGCCTCCAGGGCAAAGTTCAACTTCATTTCCATTCATACTGTGATAAATAAACTTCAGGTAAGGGTCATCTGGGGTTTCACCTTCGACCTCTGACCCATGTCCTGCACACAACTCTGAGCATAATGCTTTGAAGGATTCTTCATCTGGTGACTGCAAAACAAAGGGAATGTAACCATAGATTAAAGCGGTAGAGATAGCGCACCAACAGGCAAAGTCCTTCTGCTTTGTATGTGATATGAATTCTCGCATATTCATGAGGGCTGTTCCTTCTATCGCCAGTGTCTTGTAGAATTTGGTATGTTTGTTTGAATTTTAAAAGGTAATCAACTTTGTCAATTTGTGACAGGAGTAAATGCCCAAAAGAACCCTTTTTCTTGAAAATTGTATTTCTTCCATATGTGACACGATCTGCTCCATGATGGGGGCCAAAGGAGGCATTTTTCAAAATTGAGTTACTATAATTATCACCTTGTAGTAACATTAGGCTATTATATACTGAAAACACCAAAGGTCTAGCATACTTGGTTCTAATGTTATGAGGTTTTGTGATGTGCATTTTCTTATATATTTTATTGTTTTTTACTCCATATTTTTGCCTTTATCTCAGTTTCAAATTTGCCGCCTTTCGCCCCCATGGACCAGATCATGTCACATATATAGTTTTAAATTAGACACAAGTTTGCTGGTAAACCTCATTGATAAATGGTTGAGCAAAGTTTATAAATCCTGGATCTGGATGAACTGATACAGATTAAAACTTGTTAGAGCTACCTCAGGCCAAAGTCTTCAACTTGAAGAAATATTTTAATTGGATTTTTTTTTGGTAAACCAACATTTCATACCCATTTACCCTCTTAATGCACTGGTGTCGTACAACTTATACAAAATTTAGTTCAATACGGATACAACAATTTACACTGAAAAAATTAAAAAAGACAAGAATGATGCTACGAGTCAATGAATCACAGGGAGCTTGACAAAGCTATGCCTTCTTTATGGTGTGTGACCATGTCAGCATTTTCAGATCTTGATCCAAGTCTAAATCTAATATATACTCTTCAAATATCATAATTGAAACTGAAAACCAAATGAACATACCTCATTTATTCTCTTAATGTACTGGTGTGTGACCATATCAGCTTCCACTAAGTCTTGTTCTAAGTCTATCTCCACACCAACAAGGCACTTCCAAAAGGTCTCTAATAAGTCTAAAGCCAAGGGGATGTCAGCTCGCAGTGCTATACCTAGAAGCTGAAATGAAAAAATTAACAAAGACAAACTGAGTATTAGCATTCAACATAAAAAGTTTATGCTAGACTACCATTAACTGCAGATAAGTAGCCTGGATACACTACCAAAGGTTAGCAGAGACAAACCATACGTGAGTGCAAGAACTTGATGCAGTCCAACCTCTCTCATCTGCACCTCTTTTATATGAATCTCTCTGTTATCCGGCTGTGAAATCTTCACAGGAAAACATGTTTTTGATGATTTCACACTTTAAATCCATGCTCTGAATGCTTAGAATGACATATTCTATGTTGCACAAAGCACTCAAATCATCTTTTGGTGTTATTGCTGAAACAATCTTTTGTTGTCCCAATTTCAGTACTTGAGACAGTCGATGCAGAATTACATGTAATTCACTTATCCGGATTTTTCACTTATCCAGACAATACTTGGTCCCATCATGGCCGGATAAAAAAAAGGTTGGACCGTATGTGTATTTTAGTAAGTTTTGCACAGAAGCATTTTTGGGCTTGTCAAAGCAGACAATGAAAGTAGAACTTTAAATAAGCTTGGAAGTATATAACAAATGTCACATACAATCATTTGTGCACTCATACGACGGACCAAGCTTTTTTTAGTTCTGCAATGTCAGCTTTGCAAATTGTTTATATAAAGTAACAAATGACAGCTGCAAACTCTGACAAGTTTTTAAACGATAATCTTAAGCTCTAGCTCATGAACACCACTTACCTGACCAAAAAATTGCAGCATTTTTTCTTCAGGGAAAGTCATAGGTCCCGGTTTTAGAATGTAGCGTCCTTTGTTCTTCCCCATGGCCCCGCTAGGGCATGGTATTAGCAAACCTAGTACAGAACTTTGTAACTCCCTGGTCACATGACCCAAGAAATGACGGAAGGATCCACCTGTAAGAATAGCATTCAAACAATGAATATGAGCAGAAAATTATGGAAACACGGACAATGAGGTAAAGGTGCTTATTGGTTGGTGTGTTTTAAAAAAATTTGTAAGGTGGTTTTTACGGCTATCGTGTCATGCACAGATTTGCTTGAAAATAGTACAGAATGTGTAGATGGGTGAGAAAAACTCACCTGCCAATTTTTTAATTTTTTCCAAAAGAGCGTTTTTGACTTATGTAATTTTATGTGATTGGAAAACCCCATAGACTATGTACACGGCATGTTTTTAGCATGTTGCCAAGTTCATCAAATCAGCTTAATTTTTGAAATCCGATAATTTGTTTAAATGTGAATTTCTCTCCTTTATACCCACTGCATAAATCTGGTTTTTAATTTATTTTATTGCAAAAATGCTACTCAATAAAGGACAACAATTCCAAGATATTGGTCTTAGCAAAGGAGATATTAAATGGCAATGTTAGTACTTTTTTCAAATTCCTTGACTTTTTCTAGAAACACTAAATAACCTAAATTCTGGATTTTTTATTTTTGCATTAACAGTAGTTATCTATTAAGGTAACTCCAATGAGTATTATGGGTTGGTATCAAGATAGTTAATTAACCTCGCATTTGAAGCTCTGCAAATCCTAGTTTGAAGCTACATGCGTTGGTAGAGCATGCATTTTAAATGTCTGCACAGAGTATGGAAGAAATGATCTTCTGTTGGAGACCAAGTTGGCCCTTGTGAAGGTTGTGCGATCTGCTAGAGCACCTGAGGCGGGGGATGAATGTATGATGCTCCAAGAGTAGCTGGCATAAGAAATCTTTTGCAAACCCCACCGATGTGCGATGGCTCGGCGGTTGGATGTGGTTGATGATAGTTGAGGTCATACTCAGGGATGCCTATGATGCTTATTGCATGTTTTCTTAAGAAGACAATCAGCCTCTCAAATTCTCTTGCTGGTATATTCTCTCTCCTCTCTTCCCCTTTCCCTCAGCTGCCCTCTCCTGTCCTCTTCCCCCTCCCCTCAGCTCATCTCTCTTCTGCTACACATTAAGCCTGTGACTACAAATAATATACTAAAGGTCCTTACTAAACTCATCCATTTCACTTAGCCAGTTGAAATTTCTCTACCGTCCTTGCTCTGTATTACAGCATTATATTTAACAGGTATTGGCAACTGGCATAATTGTAGACTTTAATATTGGTAAGGGGGAGGCGGGTCATTGACATGGCCTAATTCATTAAAGTATTTCAACACTTTTGTCAAGTACCATCATCAACTTACTTGTTCCATGGACTTCCTCTCCAGTTAGCCTAACATTGAAAGCATACGTAGGGTCGCCACCGCTGGCAATTTTCACACACAACTTAGACGATGGTACAGTGGACAGTTGTCTAGCGGCTTGGCAGAACTGTGTGGACAGACATTCCTGGGCCTCACCTGCATGTATAAAAAGGATATGAAATATCAGTACAGTAGTTTAAAACAAGACTATAGCATCCACAAGTTTTCTTTAGCCGCTGAAGAGATTATTCAACTGGACTAGCCACTTACTCACACCTACAATCCCAGATAAAAACTGTTTTTGAACACATACTCAAATTTCCATGCTCTTCTTAGTATAGTGTGCACACTATATGAGTTACTGGAAACTAAGAATTATAATAGTGTTGTCTCAATGTTCATCTTACACGTACCCCCTCCCCATTCCCCACCAAACAATGTTGGTATAAGATACAGTGAAGATGAGCATAATACCAACATTGTACGGGGGTAGAAGGGGGAACATTTCAAATAAGACCTTTAAGGGGTGGGGTATGAACGTTTGGGCAGTATTTATTTTGGGACATTAGAGCACATCAGACATATCGAATTGCATTCTGAATACGAAGAATGTCATTCTGATATCAAATAATTTTGGTTTTTGAAATTGCAATTTAATACACATTTTATGGCAAATCATTAAAACTTGATATTTTTGATATTAAACAGTACTCGAAGTAAACTTTATAAATTTATTCTTAACGTGTATGTAGGTGGGATGAAATGCCGACGATCATTTGAAAATTTTGATTTTCAGTATTGAAGATATGGATTTTTTTCCCAAAACACCAAAAAAATTAGGTCTTTTGGGGAAAAAATCTATATCTTCAATATGAAAGGTCAAAATTTTCAATTGACCGTCGGCTTTTCCTCCCTGCTACATACACTTTAAGAATATATCATTAGATTTATATAATTTACTTGAGGACTGTTATATATCAAAATTTGAAAAATATTTAATTTTTATAATTTGTCATAAAATTGGTATTATATTGTGATTTTCAAAAAATGAAAATTATTTGATATCAGAAAGACATGCTTCGTATTCAGAATGCAATTCGATTGGTCTGAGGTGCTCTCATGTCCTCAAAAAATACTGTCGAAACGCAATAAACGCTCATTTTAGATCCCTTAAAGTGTTCTAACAATTATATCTAAGATTGTAGGTATTGATTGTTCATGCCGATACGGACATTGTCTTCATAGTCAATTTTTATGTAAGTCAATCATACATTGTACCAGTCTTGTGCTCGCTCCTTTTCTCATACTGTCCCTTCTGTATCATACTGACATTAGAGGGCAGTGTTATCAATTTTTTTACAGGGCAAAGCATTTTTAGTGCAATGCTCACTATACACACTCGGAAATCGTACGTTATGGCTTTAATTTGTACTATTATCAACACCTTTTAGACAATTCAATCAGAAATGACTTTACCTGCCACAGTCTCCAAAGGATCCAGCGTGATCTCCGGAGCAGCTTGGTCTAGGTTTCTTTGTGCAGTAGCATCTAGAACTGCATTAAAGAATTTCATTTTGGTATCGTAGAATAGCAACCCGCGGGCACGGGATAGTAAGGCAGCAGTACTTTGGGTCAAGGTGTTCGAAGGTCGAAGGTCAGCTAGGGGGATGAAGTAGCTCTCGAAGTTGTTGTTAAGCGATTGCAGTAAGGCGAAACGTAGACGTAGAACCTCCGGGGCGTTGCCTGAAAATAAAAAATGGATTTACTTCATTTACATATGAAACTAACTTCTTATATCAGTTGGTATTTTTCCAAAAAAATATCAAAATTGTTTGATCATGTTTCAGCATGTTCATCACTGTTTAACAATGATGCGTCAGTGTTGTCTGTGTGATTTACTTCGCGAGGGCAGCTTTAGCTGCCCAAGAGACCATGCAGATGCTACTGAAGAGAGTTGTTAATGGCAAAACATGATTGAATCCCTTTTAACAATGAAATCAAGCTAAAGATAGTCTAATTCCCATGGTTATTTCAGATCAATGATTTCTCTGTTGATATCAGCAATAAACTACAGAATAAAATGGCAATGTTTAACCGCTATTCCTCCAAAATACTGAATTCAAGATGTAAGCATGTATACGCACACAGGTTCCAGGCATGACGAATTGTACACACTCGTGCGTAACACGTATAAGTGTGGATTCATCACAGATTAACAATGGTTGCCTCTTGTACAAAGGTTAGGAAAAGTTGTTGAAAGCCATAAAAACCTTTGCTATTTACCTCAAAATGCACTCAATGTGACTCAACCCTCTTTTAGAACTAGCATCTTAAATTGTCAAATCACAGTAACTTTTTTTATGTTCACTTTGAATTTTAAAACATCTGCAAAACTCACTTACCATGCAAACAACTATATTTGGGACTCGTCATCTCTGCCTCGGTCATATACACTTCGTGTGGATGTAGCCTAGCAGGTGTGACAGCCAATTTGCGACAGAGACTATTGATGTATTTGACTAAAGCTATATCCATTTCAAATGTCCAGTGTTTTAGTGATTCTACGGCTGCTGAGTGGTGTAGCCTGGCAGCACTGCAAAAAAATCAGATGGATAGGTTGATTTACAAAATTAATAAATGGCAGGGTGAAAGGCAAAACAAACTAGAATTAGGCACAAAAGAAATCACAAAACTGGGATGTTAATTTTGTGACCGAAGCCACTTGTTGTCATTAAAATTCATATTTCTCTCACTTTGCCATCTACCCTATAAAAACCTTATATTCGAAACAAAACAGCTTTTGATTTATACAAATATTTTGACTAGTGGTTCAAAGTTTAAACAACATAGCACCACATCTCCAAAGAGTAAATCAATGTTCTGCAATGGTTAGGAGATACTTAGAATATACCGACATGAATGTGCTGCTGTAATCGCTACCCCATTTCAACACAATTAACTTTCAGGGACAAAACCAAAAAAAAGCGCAGTGATTATTGCGTCCGTAAATCCACAAGCCTCAGTGTACTTTACAGGAATTTGCTGACACTATTATAGACACACCATATAACCCATTTAGCAACAATCAGGGATAGGGATGTTCATAAAATTTTGAAGTTCAATATTTTTAGCTGAAAGTTCTTTCATTTGAAAGAGAATTAAATTACCTAAACAATAAGGGGTCAATCATGTTTCTAGTGCATATACTTCTGAAGTTACAGACAAAACTAGCGTCATCAAATTGCCCAAAATTTTGTGTGTGAAATTGTGACAGCAGGCACATGTACAATGCACACTACTGTATGTGACCCCAGATGACCTCCTATTCTTTACTGTAAGAAAGCTGTTTTGGATGGTCTTGATTTACACACAAATTGCTTTTGAGCTAAATCGAGTGTCGACTTGGTGGAACATGGATTGCACTATGTGATAGTTTATGAATCCAGTATCATGCCAGTACCAACATAAGTCAACATCACTTAGGTTTTGGTTGTCAAAATTAATTTTTAGTGATTTTCTCCATTGAGCCCCACAGTAAAGCCATTTTTAGACCGTACATGCACATTCCACTTCCCTATGGACGAATACCACTTCCCTATGGACGAATAGCGCCACCTATAGTGTGTGATGTGAGCTAGCCTATCAGGGACTTGCAGCTCAGCATCACACACCCTATACATACCACAATAAACCATCGCAGCCAGGATCAGCTCCTCAAGTCTCGTACAGGAAACCGACACAATAAGCAGTTAGTTCCGTGCCTAGGAAAATTTCAAGTTAGCTCAATATCATTAGAACCAACAGGGATTGCGCCGGGTCTTTAACTGGCATTGCCACACACCGACACATCAGAGTCAAACGCCTTATCGATTGAGCTAACTTGACTGCTTACAAGCTTGGCTATTACTTACCAATCACAATGAAGATCAAATCCACATGCTAGTATAGCCCTCCAAACAGCAGTCACATCTTCTTTGGCTTTGTCTGTCACATAATGTAAGAACCCTACTAACGTCAACCCTTTCTCCTCGACTTTGTCTTCAGGGCTTTTTTTGTCACCGGTCCACTTGTCTTGTCTCTTGCTTTTCTTTTCTGAACCTGGTGTGTACCTGAAAAATGAGAAATGAAACAGGTGATGAAACAGAATGCAAAAATTGGGCTATTCCACTTGAAATTCATACTATCCATGTGAAAGATTGTGGAAGATCATGTGGAAGATTTTGGAAATATCTTCCACAGGAGGAGTATGTTTTTCAAATATAATTGGTTACAGTTGACCATTTTGAAACCCATACTCCCCCTGTATTATGGCTTTATCTATATCTCCCACAACTGGAATGAGTATTTCAAATGGAAGTTACCCAATTATCTCTTCTATTCAAAACTTATACTCCCTCTGTGGAAGACTTCAGCTAAATCTTCCACAGGGGTAGTGTGGATTTTAAATGGAATTGCCCAATATGGTGGTCAACCAAGCAACTGGTGTGTCTCTGTTGCTAATCAATATACAGTAGACATTTTTTAACATCTGTAACAAAATTTAAACACAGTGTGACCCAACAATTGCGGACACACAATCTTAAAAGTTAATCGCTATACCAAGGACATATATTTTACACACATAAAATCATACCACCTAACCTATAACCTCTGAAGGAGGTCGGCTCTTAGTAACACTGGATTATTCCACTTGAACACCATCACCCTCTATGGAAGATGTGACTCTAATCTCCCACACAGGGCGTAGATTTCAAATTCAAATGGATTATACTCATCAAGGTCATGTCTTCCATTGGTGTTGTACAGATTTCATCTGGAATAGCTGTTTGCAACCTCTTGCACCTAATTCAGTGAACTATATACATCCTGTTTCGATTAATATATCATATAAATGTCTACGTTTGGAGGTGCTTACAAATGCACTACTGATCAGAACTGGTGCATGAAATCACAGCCATGTAGCCTACATAAATCTTATGGAAAGTGACAAGAGTATATCTTTGATTCTTAAATACTTGAGAAAGTTCCTGCAATCTTATTGGTTCTTAGCTGTGTGATATTACACAATATAACATGGTTTAAGTGTGAGTCAAAGTGATACACTTAAGTGCTATTTGAACCAATTGGAGGCACATACCAACAACGGGACTGATCGATTCTAAATCTTAGGTAATTCCTTGTAAACTGTAGGATTTAATTTGATTAAAATTTGCTACACTTATGCTTAATATTTTTTATTTGAATTTGGGTGGAAAATTTTTTTTGGTGATAATGATGTCACCTGTGTTATATGAGACGATAGATGCACGACAGCATCTAAACACAGTACCTTTATTCTCCAATTAAAGTTTAAAAACTTTTGATTCAAACACAAGAAAGTTATTCCTACCTCTAGGAATTTTCAGATGGTTACTCCATCTTTCATCACTGAGACTGTGATGATGATCATCAGGTTGTGACCTTTTTGACCTTAGACTTGATCAACAGTCTCGCTGATGAAAGATGGAGTAACCATCTGAAAATTCCAAGAGGTAGGAATAACTTTCTTGTGCATGGATCAAACGTTTTAAACTTTAATCATTGAATATACCAACACACATGTGAACTTTCATGAACAGTATATCTTAAGGCCAGAGTAATGGAAGACACATTCGTCTACGACCGAATTTGATATTTTTTGATATTTATCAACACTAAGATGTATTCTTTCACTTGAAACTGATAAAATACAACTTGCTAATATTTATTCGTATTTTTGCTTGATTTATTTCACTCTTTTCAACTCTAAAAAGTCACATGGCTCAAGACAGCTTAGTAAATTGGCGGAAATAATGAGTCAGAAATGCGCTGAATGCGAAATATTGTGATTACGCCACGAGATTCGCGTCGCGTGACGCTGGCTAACTCTCATGCGCGTATATCCAACATGAGTCAAGGCGCATTCGGTATTTTGTTAACGCCAGCAAATGTGGTGTAAACAAAACAAAAATTTGCAGTCAAAATGCCACTTAGATTTTTTAATTATTTTGAATTTTGGCGCACTGAAAGCAGAGATTATAGATTCATTGGTGCAAAAAAGATGCATATTTAGACCATGCACCAGATACAGCTTTTACAAGTGTGAAAGTCTTACCGCTTTTAAAATTTAAGGACGTTTTGTGCATAATTTTGACATTTTTTACTAAAACGTCGATTTCTCAGAGTTCACTTTTGACAATATTATGCGATTTTGTGACAAGATAACTCGAAAAATATGCAAGCAAAGGGTAAACTTTTGCACTATCCTTTAGAGTACATCAAAGTCTAGGGAAGGTTTTTTCATTTTTCAAAATATTTGTTTTAAACAAAAATATACACCATTATGTGCAATTTTTAGCTTAATAGAGTGACAAAATGGCTTTTTTCACATGTTTTTTCAATATTTCAAAAAAGAGACTTAATTTCAAAAAATAAAAAACCTTCCCTAAGTTCATGTCTCTTCTTCATGAAAAGCTAACTGAATTTTTTCACTCCGAACGGATTTTTTTCTAAGTTGTCACAAAAAATTGGGGTAAAAAGTGAATTTTGTGATTTTTCAAAAACTTGAGATTTTTGAACAAATCTGACGTCACCATGGGATTCCTTGACTCATTTCCTTTCCAAAAATGTATAGTTTTATATACTTTGGACATACAATTCAGAAATAATGAAGCCCGAAAAGGTCCATGTTCTCTCCCATTACTCTGCCCTTAAGGGATCCAAAATGAGCGTTTATTGCGTTTCGACAGTATTTTTTGTGGAACATGAGAGCACCTCAGACCTATCGAATTGCATTCTGAATACGAAGCATGTCTTTCTGATATCAAATAATTTTCATTTTTTCAAAATCACAATATAATACAAATTTTATGACAAATTATAAAAATTTGATATTTTTCACATTTTGATATATAACAGTCCAAAGTAAATTATATAAATCTAATGATATATTTTAAAGTGTATGTAGCAGGAGGAAAAGCTGACGGTCAATTGAAAATTTTGACCTTTCATATTGAAGATACGGATTTTTTCCCAAAAAAGACCTTATTTTTGTTTAAAAAAAAAAAAAAAAAAAAATCCATATCTTCAATACGAAAGGTCAAAATTTTGAATTGATCGTCGGCTTTTTATCCCACCTACATACACTTTAAGTATAAATCATCAGATTTATAAAGTTTACTTCAAGTACTGTTAAATATCAAAATATCAATTTTAATGATTTACCATAAAATGTGTATTAAATTGCGAATTTCAAAAAATCAAAATTATTTGATATCAGAATGACATTTTTCGTATTCAGAATGCAATCGATATGTCTGATGTGCTCTAATGTCCCAAAATAAATACTGTCCAAACGCTCATACCCCAGCCCTTAATTCACATTGTTTTAGAAAAAGTTTATTTGAGCAATACTACTCAAGAACTGCCTAGCTCAAATGTTTACCTTGATGAAGGCACAGTCTGTACTGATAGCCTCTCCTTGCCTGTAAATTGTTGACCTTTTTTGGTAAATCTTCTTGTTTGCTCTTTACCACTATGGCCTTTACCTGTGATGGAAAAAAATTTCGGTATTATCCTTTTGTTGTTGAAAAATGCACATATCATTGTTGTTTGTTTTTGTTTTCAGAAGAAAACTCCATGTTATTATAAACTATAACTATATAAAAACCTTTTAAATAGATCCTTAATAATGAGATAAGACACTCTGTACAAAATAATACCCATAGAAACTTGAGGACAGAAAATCGATGCAGCGATCGATCGACCGGGCAATATCAGCTCCACATTCGCACCCAGTTTAAAATTGAACATATGCAACTCCACATAAAAATATAACTGGGACACAAAGTTTTACACAGTGTACGTAATTGAAAAACATTAAGTTTTATTCACTTAAAGCCATGCTTGATTTGCTCCAAAGCAACATTTTTTTTGAATTTCTTTTTCCATGATTGAAATGCCTAATGGTGTATTAAAATACCATGTGAAAGATTAAGCCCAAAGTGCTATAATTACCATAAAATTAAGTTTTTATAATAAACCAGGGATCCCAGTTTTAAGCACTGTATTCACTGATCGAGT
The DNA here is from genome assembly GCF_039555335.1 of Amphiura filiformis. Lineage (NCBI taxonomy): Eukaryota > Metazoa > Echinodermata > Ophiuroidea > Amphilepidida > Amphiuridae > Amphiura > Amphiura filiformis. Next base: position 36,260,161 of record NC_092638.1, on the reverse strand, counting down.
GATGACTGAAACGTCTTGTGCATGTGTGAATCATTGACGTATAAACAACTTTTAACCTCCAACACAGCGGTTGTAGATTTCAAAATGATTCACCCATTCAGGTAACCTCATTTGAAATTCACACTCCTGTGGGGAAGATTACAAATCATATGGGGTATATGGATTTCAACTAGAAAAGTCAAACAATGAAAGTCTCTTACCCGCCTGCCTCTTCTTGAGAGTCGGCTGGTTCACACCATACTGCTTCAACACCTGCGACACATAATCTCCGCAACTCTTCTTCGGAGTCCTGATAGCCTCAAATAATTCCAACATGAGATTACCAGGAGCTTGCGATAAGATCTGTTCTTTGCTGAGACAGATCTCGGTTGGTTCCATTTCTTTCTCTTTACCGTCTGTGTGCAGCTTCAGACTTTGCTCAGCTGCGTAACAACTGGTGAAGATATGTTCTAAGACGTCCCTTGGACCTCTCCTCAGACTGTGAGCTGGTTTTGGAGTAAGCAGCTTCTGCTGGAGATATTCTAGAAAGCCATCCATGTCGCACGTTTCCGTCAGCAAGGTTGGATTGACAGTCGATATGGTGAGGAGATCTTCCCCAGTGACGTCCATGACAGTGCCATCCTCAAGTTGGAAGGTGTCCTGAAGGGCTTTGCTGTTTAACAAAGTGTTCTCGATATCATCCAACTTAGATTTGGCGCGGACTTCCAGTACAGCGTAACCCTTAACATACCGTTTAGTTTCTTGCTTGTCATCTGGTTTATCCCCGTCACTATCAGACGACGATGTTTTATCACCTGATAAAGGTTTGTCTTCCTCTTTTGGTGTACTGGATTCTGATTGCTTATCACTGTCTGATGCTTCTTTTGTTAGATCAGGATCTTCAGGTGATGGAGCATCGACAACCTGTTCTAGTTGAGGACCAGCCTCAGCTTGTTGAACCACCTCTGATTGCTGCTCCTCACTAGATACTGCACTTTCCTCCTTGGCCTCCTTCCTCTCCTCCTTCGCACTCTCATCCTCATCCCCTACTTCTTCAGCTTCTGCTAATTTTGCCTTGGCTCCATCAGCAGTCACCCCAAATTGCACATCTTTTGTAGGAACCCACAACTCCCCTTTGTACAGACCACCGTGCGAATTGCAAGCTCGTTCGATAGCACGTCTGATCGTCTTCTCCTCCATGGTTGGTGGAATTCCAGAGATGACGAGTAGTCGGGAGTGATTTGACGGCGACACCACACCCTGATGGGCGTCACATATGGCATCCTGGGTCACCGACAATCCAGCTGTATTGCCGTCTACCAAATGTCTCAGAATCAAAGATACAGTGAGAGCTCTATGAAACCATAGCATGTCTTCGGGCTTCCCTTGTCCTTCTCCTGCATCGGCATTTTCACTTTCACTCGTGCGCGGGCTGCGTCGTGCAGCCCCCATTCGTCTCATCTTGATCTTTTTCCTCTTAGCTGCACTTTGCGGACTCAATTGTGAAGGCGGTGGAGGACTTGGCGGAGCCGAGCTCACACTTGTCACAGGACTTGTTAGGTGACCTCCAAAACCGGGCGGTGAAGTAATTTCAGCCACCGCCAAGCATAATTCCATTAAGGATTGGAAGTAAGAGGAATACTGTCCAGGAGAGAGTGGAGTTAATGGACTGGATGACATGGACTCATGCTCAAACAGCTTCTTTAACTCTGTCTGAAGCTGTTGGAGTTGAGTAAGCAATGCGAAGGGAAGACATGTACTAGCACTGGCCACATTGGCTGTCACCTCGCTCTTGTACATAAGGCGTAGAAGCTGGGCTAAGGTGTGGAACAGGTATTCCTTCATAACAGAAGGGATAGCAGAATGCCACATGTAATTCATCACCAATTCTATGGCTCTTGCAAGAACTGAAGCCTGAATGTGAACTGGCTTTTCTAAAATCTGTTCCCTTTCATTAACCTCTTCCTTTGGTTTAGCAGAGTTGTCTTTTTTTTTTTTTAGCAGCCCATTAGTGCTTCTAAGAACGCCATCGTTAACGGGAACTCTGACGGTAGTCCGTGGATTGATACCATGTATCCTGGCACAGGTGATACGCCAATCTTCACATGGACTTTATCGCAAGGCAAGATCCCTGTTGGGTAGGGTTCGATGTTGTGGCTTGGTGGCGCTGTCAAACCGGGCAGAACTGTTGATGGTGGCATCTGCTGGATAGCTGACTACTTCTAGCAGAGCTGTCTGTCCTGTTTTCTTGACTCTATGTCCTATGCCATAACATGATATCCTGGCCCATGGGGCTTGGTATAAAGAAGCCCTGCAATGACAAATTAAAGGCATAATTCATGTGTTATGTTTCAGGTTTGCTACCTGTCTTAAATTTCTAAAACTTTTATGATGTGCCACCTAACCACACCCATTTAGGTATGGTTTCAAAACCCAACTACCGGTACCCTGCTGGTAGAACCAATGATTGAGCCTGATTTCTATTGTTCAGAACAATAGAACATGAATACTAGCGGTTCTGCCAGTGGTCAACCGGCGGTTGGGTCTTGAAGCCATCTCTTAGCTACTTCAACCATAAATGTGTAGGTACCAAAACTATAAGTGACGGACAAACCCAGTTTTGATACTGGATTGCATTTACTGCCTTTATCAATATGAGCAGTTTATGGAGAAATCTGGCAATTCCAAACTTTTGTGTACATATTGGGACTGCTAGCAATGAATAAAATTGTTAGCTTACAGAATTTTCATTACAACAGACTATACAAAGAATTTATTCGGCTGGCGACGGAACCGCATAAAAAACAAATCTGCCACTGCGAAATCCAACATGGCGTTACTCTCAACTTAACACTAGACATACTATAGTCTACTCACTCTTTCCTGGTAGTTTTTGGGTCCTGTCTACAACTAACCACTAGTACAGCCGATGTTGGGAATTGCATATCAGTCTGAACTTTGCCCTCTGTTATTACCATCTCCTCACATGGAAAGTGATGAGGAGCAATCTGCAGATAAAAATAATAAAAAACTTGAATTAGTACAACCACATGGAAACACCAATTACTACATCAATCATCTCATTTCAAATTATTTATGGCTTACTATTTATCATTCTATATCAGGGTTTTACTGATCAAGACCGGGACACTAGGTTAGTTAACATGCATATCAAACCAACATGGTGAAGTCTGCACTCTTTGGTTCTAATCAGTGTTGCCAAAACTTTTCAGCTTCAAGGCGCGGCGCATTGACTCGCCAGGCCGCGGTAAAGGATTCTCAAGTAGCCCAATTTTCTAAGCTTCCATAGATAGCGCCTAATACCGGATATTTGGGCGGATTTACCCGAATTTAGAACGCAAAACACCCAATTGGGCGGAAAAACACTTGACTTTGAAACTTCCGGTACTTACTGGGAAGTTACTGACCGATCAATAAATGGTCACAAAACCCATTGTAATTTCAATTTGGAGCTTCAGAGACTCAAAACCTTTATAAATCGGCTAAATTGAAAGGAAAATACATCAAATTAGTGCCGCGGCCTGAGACTGTCAAAAGTAGCCCAATTTTATGCTTTTTTGAGTAGCGGCAAGTGATCGCCAAGTAGCCCAATTGTGCGCCTAAGGGGCGGCGTTGGCATCACTGGTTCTAATCTCTTTGCCAAATTCATGTCTTACCTGCAGCACAGCACAAAGCTTATTGGTCAATTCAATGAGTTGTTTCTCTCCCTGGTTGGCTGCTGTTGCTATGGCGATGGAGATTTCATGTCTTAAGGCGTCTGGTTCCCGGTAGAAAATATCCGACATGCAGCGGGTGTTGGCTGCTAGACACTGATGGAGCCATTGAGAACTGAGAAGCGAGGTGGCCTATAGAGAGTAAGAAAGCAAATTGTGGTACAGTTTTAATTTCAAGCTTTGAAGTACTGATACTTTATCTCTTGCATACGATATATTGTCAGTAATAAACACCTGGGGGTACAATTTTTTTCAAACAAAGGACAATATTTAGAGGCAAATAAAAAAAAAAAAGTTTATTATGCTTAACCATATATCAGGCAAAATTAATCATTCACTTCTGCATTCAAAATGGCAGCCAATGTAAAAATGCAGTACTATCAGTAGCAATATGAAATATACGGGAAAATTCTGCTGCAATAAATTCAATGGAAGTTGAAGTTCAGAACAGGTTTTGTCCATGCAATTTCACAATTTTTAAACCTCACAAATATATTTTTAATCCATAGGCTTCAATATATGTGACCCGTACACCACGAATGAGCCGTAAATGTCCTCAATTGTATTCTGAGTTACAGTGTAAAATGGGCATGAAGGTCATATTCATAGGTATTTCAATTTGGTGCTATGTGTATCTCATTAAATGAGGTACACGTAGCACCAAATTGAGGTACCTATGAATACGACCTTCATGCCCATTTTACATTGTAACTCAGAATACAATTGCGGACATTTACGGCTCATTCGTGGTGTACGGTCACATATAGCTATTTCAGTCCACGATTAAAGGAAACCAAAACAGTTCAGAACCGACAAAAATCTGGAAAAAAAAACATGCGAAAATACCCCATTATACAGTATACCAACCTGCAAATAGCCATCAGGCTGGGGTGAAGCCAGCAATTCATTAGACAATAACTGCAGATGTGATGTGTCCTGTTCTGGGTTAGCGGCAGCTTGTGATGAGGTCAAAGAGCATGGGATGACCTCGATGACCTCTGGGCTTTGACAGTGACCTAAGAGCTCCATGAGGGCGATGCACGACAGCACATCCTAGAGGCAGCTCCTTCAACAAGCGTAGCAGCTCTCTGTGAAGGGTAAAATAAGGTGATATTGAAGAAAAGCTTCACACAGTTGTTAGGCTTAAATGCCTCTGGTTTAGTTTTAATGATGAAAGATTAAATAATACAATCCATTCAAAGTTCCCCTGCTGGTCATACACGACAAAGAATTTCTGCAATTTCTGCTATTTAAAATACAATAACATTTCGGAAATTTTGACCAATATTCATGCACCCACCTTCAAGACAATCCTACAGGATACAAACACACAGCGCATATTATTTGTAACAGATATTCTGACTGGCTATGTGGTTCTAAGTGTGTAGGAAGAATAAATAGAGAAGCCCTTGCCATTTAATTTGGCTTAATAAGCTTTGGAATCTAGAAGACTAATTACCTGTGTATATGTATGTTGGATATATCCAGATTTGACAAGCCTGTGAGCGTGTTCCGCCTGTATCCTGCATTAGGACGCTCTAGTAGATCCAACGGATACCAAAAACGAACAAGAACGCCCTCGCTGCGTAGGTATGTTTCCACTTGTACTAATTCTTGCTTCTGAAAGGTAAATGTGTAAAACATATTGTAAATAACCAGTGAAATTTTGTACTAGTTTACTAATGTTGATCAGTCAAGTCCTTGACAGGTTGTTTTATTTATTGCTGGGACTATAAGTGTCCTGGGAGCAGGGTTGTTGATTTTGTTGATTATTTTGAAAATATCAAAAAAAATCAGATTTTTTTTATTTCAATCGAATTTTTTGATTTGAATCGGATTTTTTAATTTTTTTTTTTATTCCAAGAACTGCTATACCCCATGATAAAGTCAAAAGAGTACGAGTGGAATGCTAGTCATGTGCACAATCTTACCAGGTATTTACAAAAAAAATCAATATGATTTTACATGTGAAAATTTGGTAAAATCATGGGAAAAACCTGTTGAATTCTGCACCTTGAATATGAATAACAGATAAAGTGACATCATAGTGGTATTTTAATTGTATCCAAAATTTGTAGAAACATTAGGAATGAAGTAAAACAGTCAATCTAAAAAGAAATGAACTTACATCAAAAATGGTAAAAAATGAAAAAGTTGATTTAAATCAGCGATTTAAAAAAAAATCAAGTGATTTAAATTGCGATTTAAATCAATGATTTAAATCGGCGTGGTTTAAATCAAACAACTCTGCCTGGAGACGGGTGCTTTTGAATCTGTCTACTCACATCGTCCAAATAATGCATCTACAAGTGAATAATATATAGCTGATAATGCACTTTGATTTGGGAGGCAAATAATTTGAATCTGCCTGCCCTCAAAATAAAGGACTCTACTGTTATTGTATTTAATTCTCGGACACGACATGTACGATTTGAAAGAGAAAGAGTGGGTATACAAGTTTCAATCACATATATGATGCTGTATACTACACACAGGTTGGGGAAAAAAACAACCAATTCCGCTATGCAATGTTGTTACTAGGCATGATGACACGATGCTTGGCACATACACTTTTGTTTGAGAATTACTTAAAAATAACAACAGTACAAATAATTTGAAAAACATTTGAATCTGTCTGGTCTCAACATACAGGAATTACAAATAATTTGAATCTGTCAGCCAGAAAAATAAAGGCCCCTATACAAAATATTAACCCTAAACCTGCAGAGTGTGGAGAGTATTCTATAGTTATTCTGAAATTACATTTTGTCTTAATTTGGTATAAAAGTTGAAAATATGACACACAAGATTTTCCATATCTATCAAGAAATGAATGACCTTAACATCTTGTCTACACTTACTGTATCAACATCTAGCACCACTCCAGTCAGCCCAAATGTTTTCAGCATGCCCCGCACAGCAAACTTTGGTACCACAGTCCCGCCAGACGACGCCATGTTTTCCGGCTGCCTGATAACCACCGTAGTTCCCTTGCGTACTTTACTGATGGTAAACTTAGCTGCCTCAGCCTTGATGTCTTCTATGGTAGGAAGATGGAGGTCTCGCGGCATGCCACCGTTTTCTTCGTATAAGAACTCAACTGTTTGTCTTGCTATGTCAGTCATACCTGTACACAAAAGAAAAATGCACTTAGAATAAGAAGTGATTTATTCAAAGTGATCACACTGGGTTATTCCAGTGGAAATCCATACACACCTATGGAAGTCATGACCTTAATTTGCCACACAGGAGGGTGTTAGATCTCAAATGGGGTCATGTGCCCTAAAATGGGCTATTCAGATGAAATCCATACACCCTCTACGGAAGTCATGACCTTAATTTCCCACACAGGCCTAGGAGTATATATTTCAAATGGATTTAGCAATTCAGGGTAGTCTGCTCCAAAATGGGCTATTCAGATGAAATCTACACACCCCTTAGGAAGACATAACCTTAATCTCCCACAGAGGGGGTGCAATTTCAAAATTGAGTTGCTCATTGAGGGTCGTCTGCTCCAAATTGGGTTATTCCAGTTGAAATCCCTACAACCCCTATGGAAGACATGACCTTAACCTCCAATACAGGGAGTGTGAATTTCAAATGGAGTCACCTATTCAGGTAATCCCATTTGAAATACACACATTCTGTTCACAAATGACCTCAAAATACTCATTGAATCTATTTGTAGCTTGACATTTGATACAAAAACAAATTGGGAACAATTTCCAATTGGGTTACCTGAATGGGCGACTCCATTTGAAATCTACACCCTCTGTGTGGAAGATCATGTCTTCAACAGGGGGTGTATGGATTTCAACTGGAATAGCCCATTTTGGCTCCTTGAGAAAGACCAACTTGAAACTGCCATTTAGTGAAAAAAATTGAAAATGTTCAAAAAAAGCTGGAAAACAGCATGAAATTTGGATAAAACAAAATTGAAAATAAAACAACCTTTTAAGCAACAAAAAAAAAAGCTGAAATCTGCCAAAAAGTTACAGATCCGGAAAGATAATGTATTAGTTCCTACCTAATTGTAGAGCTCCTTTGATCTGCTCCAATCCCGAGCGTCTCTCGGCCTCGTTACGGAAGCGTCTCCTAATCACCGGGAAGACTTTACTCTCCCACGCCTTGACCAGCAAAGCATGATGATCTTCCTGCATGTCCTCCTCTCCTTCCTCATCTTCATTATCCTCCTCTGGTGTTGCCGTGGTGATGATCCTCACGTCTGGTCCCGTGGTGGGGAAATTGGTATAACTTTGGCTTAGTTTGTAGTGGACTGATTGTTCAGTGTCATATTCTGTCGATAAACAACAATTTAAGATTTGTACATTTTTTATGGCAAATTATATTGAACATACAATAAACAGAGAGTAGGATACTAAGTGTGTCTTAGTTAGGAGCAAAAAAGAAGGAAAAAGGAAAGAGCTTTGTCTTGCAAACACTTTGCAAAAACGTTATGTGCTGTGAACTGTGTGCTTTTTTAGTAAAACAAGTTAGTTTTATTGTGTTTTTAACCCACTCTTTTTTTTTATTGTTCTTGCTTCAGTCATTTCTTTTCTGACAACTAAAAATAAGAAAAGGTCTATAACACATCCTATGCACAACTTGCAGTATTGCGAGTTGTGTGTATGATGATGGCGGCAATCTAATTATAATTACGAACAGTTTTGAAATTCACCCAATTTGCATTGCGAATAATTTAATACCAATCTTGTCATGGTGCATCTTGGCTGTACAAGGAAGGGAAATACCCAGATGTGGGCTGTGTGTAGGAAGTATTAAAAAAGCCCAGTGCATCTACCATGAGGAGATTAAGGTCATGTCTTTCATTGGGGGTGTATGGATTTCAATTGGAATAGCACATTTTGACTTATGAGGGCAGCAGATATGTTACCTTGCAAAGACTGTGGTGATTGCACTATTCTACAGGGTGGTCCCGGTGGTGTCAGATCCCCTGTATCCATTAATAAAGCCTCTAGACTCATCCCCTCATTATCACTCTCCTCCACCATGCGAAATGGTAGCTCCCCAAAGTTGGCAGTGATCTCCTCGTGATCGGTCATCTCAACAGCAGCGTCTCGGTGGTTTTGACCTTCTGCATACGCGAATGGATGAGAACCAAAGTTGGCCCGAACTCTTGTGTTCTGTTGGTTGAAAAATAAACATGTTTAAAAATATCACAAATACAGGGTTTGTGGGGTTAGTTCACTTGATTTTAAAGGTAGAAAGCCAAATCAGAGAAAGTAAATTGTAAATTAATAAAATCCAAAATGAAAGTTGCACTGCGAATGTCTCTCTTCTTTTCATAATAAACTCTATTTAGCAGCTTATTTGTCTTTAAAACACTGTTTTCTTCCAATCTTTTTTTTTTGTGTGTCACACACACGCAAACTGAAAATCAACCACATACGACTAAACTTGTGCTTCGTTGCAAGCGTGAATACTGGTACCATTCCCACTGGGCTCCACTCGACTGTTCAGTCTATATCTATGGCGATGAAAGCTACATAGAACCAGCATAGCGCTAAACCTATGCTGCCGAGCACTTTTAATACAAGCATGCCGATTGGTTGACAGGTCAACTTTATGAATTATTTACAAATAGTAACCAATCAAATGACACCTACGTTGCCATGCAATTATACAGGATCAAGACGATGTCAGTTCAGTCGACAGTCTATTACTGCAGCTGTTTATCTTTTAGAGGCATTATTATTTTGGTCATGTTGTCAAATTCCGTATTTTTGCAGGTTAACAGAAGTGGCATTTTTATCATGTTTTACCGTATGAAATACGGTGAAACGGTACTAGCTGACATGTCTGTTGTTTACTGCTTTGATTTAGTCTTGTGAAATTGCAATAAATAATAAATAAAAAAGGCTCTATACTAATTACTACCAATTCCATCCATCATTCAATTCAAAATGAGAATACAGTGCTATTCAATACCTTTTTCTGAATGTGTACAACTGGCCACATTCCTCCGTTGACGCTCTCCAGAAGATTGGGCAACTTTCTACCATTGTACGTCATAAACACATGACCTTTGACCGCTTGACCATGTGGCGGCGCTGCAGCAGCACCCTCTGCATTCCTGACCCATCCCATGCCAATGATATCTCCTGGGTTTAATGTGACATCTAGACGGATGCTTTTCCATTGCAGAAGGCTGGCGCCGCTGTAGTGAACTGCTCTACCACTACTGCTTGGAAGAAAGAGAAATAGTGACATCAACATTTTTTTTTTTCACATAAACTTTCTTTAATGAAGCAGAATTTGTCATCACGATGGTAGAAGGTAGTGGAACAAGGTGTTGTGTTACATTAGGTCATGATGGTTAACCCCGCGAGCACTACCTGCCGATCTAACATTGCCTCTGATTGGTCAATTACATGATATCATTACTTTAATCACCAATCAGAATGGAGCTTTGCAAATAATTCACCCCAATGTTTTTGCATGGTGAAATTATTCTAACAATGTTGACGATTGCTCCAATTGATAATGAAAACTTCTTTTTCAGCCAATCAGCAGGTAATTCTCATGGGGTTAAGTCTAAATAGTAGTTGAATCCTAGAATTCCGCCCAAATTTCTAAAAAAATTTAGATTTTATAAATTTGATCAGAATTTTCAGGCAGCTAGCAAATAAATCTTACTTGTGGAATAGCACAGTGCCAACAGGGTTAGTCCAAGCGCCCTCCTTCCTCTCGGCTGCTGGTGCAAATCCAAAAGACACAGACGGACCAGCTTCATCCCCTGCATCACCATTAGAGCATATTTCTAGTTCCCAATAGAAAGATGAGGCCTGCAGTGAAAAAAGTCAGAAAAATTCAAATGTTTAATCTAAATGCAGAGGATGTTTAAAGGCATTCCCATAACCCAATGGGGTTTCTGACCTTGGAATGTCTGGCTTTTGTACACATGTGGCCGAGTTGACCATACCTTGCATTGGGATTGTGTGCAAGTATCTGGGGTTTTCATCCTTTATATTTAACATTCAAAACATTGAGATTTATGAATAAAATTAATGCAGTGGGACAATATGAATGTTTCCTGTAAGAAATTCAAATATAAGTTATAAGTCTCAACTATTAGCTTGTAGGCTGCAGTTTTAAAATTACCATTTTGTGTGTGTGGCAATGGAGACTTTGCCTTTAAGATTAGGTTATATTGATCAAATTTCCCAATCATAGTGCATTGTAGGAATGCCTTTAAGCCTCCTCTGATCTAAATGTAACTTGTTTCTCAACCTACTTTATGATGGCACATCATACCATTCAGTTTTTACACTACCTGCCAAATTGAAATATTTTGATTGGTTGCGATAAACGGAGGGCACATGCCCGCAAGTGTTGTTCTTCCGTAGTCACTTCTAGCAAACTCCAACTTTGTTGGCACTGCTGCCTTTTGTACAAAGTCTCTGATTGGATAATTACTTGATATAATGATCTGAGTAACCAATCAAAAATAGTGACTACTGTCTATTCTAACCATATCTCTGATTGGCTCAATGCGTGATACAGCCCTCTTTGTAACCAATCAAAACAGTGCTTATAGGTCTTATAGGTAGTGCGGATGAGATTATGAAGAAACTCACCTCATTTGGCACTGGTTGTGACCAATTAAACTACAATCAAGTGCAAATTTGCTGGGACACTTTCATAGTTCAATGACCCTCCCCGCACCCCTTATTCAATGTTGTATACCAAACACCTCATTTTTTAAATGGCCTATATTTTTGCTCCAACATTGGTTGGTGGGGGAGGGAGGGGATTCGAAATAGGTTGGAAACTATACAAATAAAATATCACATGGTGAACTTCATATGACCGGTTTTATTGAACAGAGGGCGAAATATGAACAAGTGTCCCAGGGAAATTTGCACTTGATTGTATTGAAGAAGACAAAAATAATCTATTACTTTCAGTAAAATTACCATAACTCATAACGCGCGTTGCTTTCGATTGACATGATTTTTTCACTAATTTAAAACAAATAACATTGCGCATTTGTTTGGTTACTTTAATTGTCATTTTTTGTCAAACTTAATATTTTTAGGTATCAAAACGCTGTAATATATGCATTATTTAAGGCATATTTGACACATGATTGCTATTATAAGCGCATTATCTCAAATTTCACTTTTAAAACAATTTAAAACTAATCAAAATTAAATCATATTGGAAATATAGAGTACAATCAGTTAAAAATACCTACTGAAATAACAAAAAAAAACATAAAACAAAACAATTGTTTCCCTTTAGTTCATTGGTAAATGTAAATGTAAATTGGTAACATAAAGGAAAAAAGAAAAACAAAAGAATGAAAGAAAGAAAGAAAGAAAGAAAGAAAGAAAGAAAGAAAAAGAAAGAAAAGGAAAGAAAGAAAGAAAGAAAGAAAGACAAAAAGAAAAAAAAAAGAAAGAAAGAAAAACAGCATTACATGAATTCGATCTCGCGTTCTCTGGGGCGAGAAGCAAAGCCAGTAACTATATGCCACCGGAGACTGATGACAATTGCACTCGATTTCAGCGTATTTAATCCTATCATTGCAATGCTACTGTATTGTGTTATTGAGCTTCGATCTAATGAATTCATTCATTAAAACTCATGTTTTGGTCGTATTCAGCATTTATCTAACGTATTTTTTGAATATACACGGTCACATTATACATACCTTCCTAACTTTGATATGTTTATTGGTAATTATTCCTCCATTTAAGCCAAATGAGCACGGTCTACCATAATGTTAAATAAATATATATTAACTTTTAAGTTATATTATTCTGGTAGACCGTTATTGCGTCATTAATTCTTGTTATCCTTGTTATAAATACATTCGCATGAATAACAACAGCTCAACCATGGTGTAGTGGTTTTGCGTACAGCCTTATGATCATGAGGGCTACGGTTCGAAGCTCATTGTCGCCGATATGTTTCCTTTTAAATCCTGCTCTTTATCTCTTTTTTATTTTTGAATACCAATAATAAGCACATTTAAAATGTGTTATTGTATATAATTGTACATACACTTTTTGGCATGGCATTGTTACGTTGAATTAGCGTGTCTGTGATGGGTAGTTGAAGGCCTATATTAAAGAGTTTAACGTGCATTCCGATAATAGCATTTGAAATAGGGTAATGAGTTTGAAAGATCAATGATGAGACAAACATCATGATTCTGCTCTATTTATTTCTATATTTTCTTAATTTCTTATTTGGTTTGCTTTTATTATGTTTGTAAATTCTTCCAAAGGAGAATTTATATGTCCACTCTAATATAAGCAATCAATGTGTCAAATATTCCTTGAAAAATGCATGCATTGCAGGGTTTGATATTCAAAAAATGTTTATTTTAATAATTTTTAAAATTGGCTAATCATGTAATGCATCATGAAATTATCTTGACATCACTGAAAAAATTATGAAAATCGAGCAACGCGTTCGAGAGTTATGGCGATTTTATTGATATTAATAGATTATTTTTTCGCATCCCCTATACAATCAAGTGCAAATTTGCTGGGACACTTTCATAGTTCAATGACCCTCCCGCACCTTATTCAATGTTGTATACCAAACGCCTCATTTTTAAATGGCCTATATTTTTGCTCCAACATTGGTTGGTGGGGAGGAGGGGATTCGAAATAGGTTGGAAACTATACAAATAAAATATCACATGGTGAACTTCATATGACCGGTTTTATTGAACAGAGGCGCGAAATATGAACAAGTGTCCCAGGAAATTTGCACTTGATTGTAGTTCTTAGAAGAAGTGCCCAGGAGGTTATGAAACTCACCTGATTTGTCACTGGTTGTGGCCAATTACACTAGTTCTTAGAAGAAGTGCTCAGAAGGTTATGAAATTCATCTCATTTGGCACTGGTTGTGACCAATCAAACTAGTTCTTAGAAGAAGTGCCCAGGAGGTTATGAAACTCACCTCATTTGGCACTGGTTGTGACCAATCAAACTAGTTCTTAGAAGAAGTGCCCAGGAGGTTATGAAACTCACCTCATTTGACACTGGTTGTGACCAATCAAAAAGTTCTTAGAAGAAGTGCCCAGGAGGTTATGAAACTCACCTCATTTGACACTGGTTGTGACTAATCAAAAAGTTCTTAGAAGAAGTGCCCAGGAGGTTATGAAACTCACCTCATTTGACACTGGTTGTGACCAATCAAAAAGTTCTTGGAAGAAGTGCCCAGGAGGTTATGAAACTCACCTCATTTGACACTGGTTGTGACCAATCAAAAAGTTCTTAGAAGAAGTGCCCAGGAGGTTATGAAATTCACCTCATTTGGCACTGGTTGTGACCAATCAAACTAGTTCTTAGAAGAAGTGCCCAGGAGGTTATGAAACTCACCTCATTTGACACTGGTTGTGACCAATCAAAAAGTTCTTAGAAGAAGTGCCCAGGAGGTTATGAAACTCACCTCATTTGGCACTGGTTGTAACCAATCAAAAGATTGCTTAGAAGTAGTGCCCAGGAGGTTATGAAACTCACCTCATTTGGCACTGGTTGTAACCAATCAAAAGAGTGCTTAGAAGTAGTGCCCATAAGGTTATGAAACTCACCTCATTTGGCACTGGTTGTAACCAATCAAAAGAGTGCTTAGAAGAAGTGCCCATAAGGTTATGAAACTCATCTGATTTGGCATTGGCTGTGACCAATCAAACTAGTTCTCACCTGATTTGGTACTGGTTGTGACCAATCAAAATTGTTCCTATAGGTAGTGTCCATAAAATCATGAAACTCACCTGATTTGGCATTGGCTGTGACCAATTAAAATTGTTCCTATAGGTAGTGTCCATAAAATCATGAAACTCACCTGATTTGGCACTGGTTGTGACCAATCAAAATAGTTCTTACAGGTAGCACCCATGAAGTCATGAAACTCACCTGATTTGGCACTGGTTGTGACCAATCAAAATAGTTCTTACAGGTAGCACCCATGAAGTCATGAAACTCACCTGATTTGGCACTGGTTGTGACCAATCAAAATAGTTCTTACAGGTAGCACCCATAAAGTTATGAAACTCACCTGATTTGGTACTGGTTGTGATGCATAGCATATAACTCCCCTAGGTAGCCCACTACCAGCACTTGGTTCACCTAAGAATGTAGCGGCTGTGAGGTTGTGTGAAAACAGGCAGGAACGAGCTGGTGGGAAGCTTCTGCTGGTGTCCCAATGGATCTCACGAGTCTGAAAAGAAATCACAAAAAGTAGGTGGTTTTGTACATATAGTATGTTTATACTCAGTGAGTCAGTAACATCAGTGCATAATTCATTGGATGCACGTTCAGGTCGAGAATGTTCCCTCAAAGTGCTGCCGTACGCATGCACGTTTAAAGATGCCACATTGATACGCATGTAAAACAGTTGCCCCAATGCATTGACAATACTGACTATCAAAAGTAAGAAATTCATATTTAAAAAATTCTTACTGTTTTGGTGACTGATTTTGCAGGAGGTGGCGGTGGTCTAGCACAGTCTCTGTACAGCATGCGTAGCCTCTCACACTGAGCGTCCAGCACCGATGCCCTGTCTCCTGGGCTACACAATTGGGCAAGTGATTTGAGCACTTCTAGTGGAAGAGATGAGTGTTTGACAAATTCGGCTGCAAACGATGGCTCCCTCATGTGTAATGATAGTACTGCACAGGCTCTGGTTGATAGAAAAAATCATAATATTTTGGTTGAATGTATAACTTTTTTAAATTTTTAATACAACTAATGTTCTTTTACAATGAAAAATATGTTTGTACAAGAATCACCATGTTACAACATGGAAACATATGATATAAACATTTAATAACATGAAATCTTAAGTTTTTCATTCTTAAAATGAATAATACTTGCGTTCAAATGTCACATCTTGTTCTGAGAGTTCAGAATCTTAACAGATTTGAGACTCACAATTCCTTGACAAATTTGTCCTTATTATATACATTGTATGTCTTCCTTATTTTCATTTATTCTTTTTTTTTTTTTTAAGTTACAGTAACAAGCTATATGTTACCCTGGGTACACTTTTTCCATTTAAAAAGCAAACATTTCCCACATTCATGGAATCATTATCAGGTAACTAAACATGACCCTTGACATATTTATTTACAATACCGCCGCCCAACCACAATCATAAACTGTTTTCACTTGGGTCATAACCAGGGACAGGCGATTTGCGCGGAACTTTCTTTCCGCGCAATTCCTCGCAATTTAGGGATACATGATTTGCACTGAAAAAAAAAAGTTCCGCGCAATTTGCTATTTTTTTCCGCGCAAATCGCCTGTCCCTGGTCATAACAACATTATCAACATACATACCTTGATCTGATTTCAGCCATGACTCTACATGTTGCCATAGCTAGACTACTACCATCCCCTACCCCAGGGAGTGGCACCTGGACTGGGGACATCTCTTCCCCTTCCGGGGCAGCAGCAGGTTATGTAATGCTGACACTACCCTCTCTGTCATGGAAAGCTGCTGAAGGGGCAGTGTCTGTAAAAAAACGTAATATAGTTCAATGAGACAAAAACATTCTCTAGAATTGATCAAAATACAGGGGGTCCCAAGAAAAAGAGGATTGAAAAGAATATGTTGGTATGTAAAGAAGCCTTTACCCGTTAGCTTTAATAAACCGAAACAATTATTTCAATCGACTCATAACTTTTGAAGATATGCCCTTTTAAAGAAATGTATCCTTTTTTCACTCTGTCCATGGAGGAGGTTTGGCTACTTCAAAGATTGAAAAGTGCATATACCATGCATGAATATAAAACATTCCTAGATGATAACTTTATAAAATAACAACTTTATTTTAGGGAATGGGCTTTACCGGTGGGGTTATGGGTTATGAATTTTGTTAAGTGTCATTAATTTGGGCGAAATTGATGTGGGATGGGACTTCTTTTGCTATACTTGCAAATTACAATTGCACGCTCATTACAGACAATACAAGTTACTGTACTTTCCATTTGATGTCTATTTGCCTTAAAGAGGTAGCCCTGCCAGAGCAGTTCTTCTGGGGTGAACCAAACCTGCCTGGTTATCAAATTAAGCAGTGACAAGGTTATCTCTGACTTTAACAGGTGCTAATTATGTTTTAATGTTATTGCATTAATTACCACCTGTCAAATTCGGAGATAACATTGTCACTGATTAATTTGATAACCAGGTAACTTTGGTTCACCCTAGAAGAACTGCTCTGGCAGGGTTTCCTCTTTAAAATCCAATCATGTATTCTGTCAATAAAAAACCCCTGACGTACCTCACTACTTGGTGGCTGTAGTCTTGACAATGGCACCTCCAGTGTGTTATTGGTTCTTGGTATACTGTTCCCAGCAGGTATATCAAAGTGTACTGTTGCTATACCTTGTGGTTCCGATATGCTTACAACCTGGCCTATTAGTGGCCTGGATCCCTCACCAACAACCTATATAGGAAGATAAAGATTTGTACTCATAACTGTTCAAGGAACACAGTATCTAGGAAACTTTAAATGAAAATGGTGCAATTTGGTGATAAGAGCTGTACACAGACTGTGCTAGGCCATCACCACTTGTATTTGAACTCATGAGCACTACTGCCTTTCTTACAGTACCCCTGATTGGTTAATTACATGATATAAGCATCTAAATTACCAATCAAAATAGAGCTTTTATATATAAGCAAGTTTAAGCTTACTCCCCTACTTCAAGAGCAACTGACTATTCTTACCATATCTCTGATTGGTTCAATACATGATATAGCCCTCTTTGTAACCAATCAATATAGTTCTTAGAGGCTGATAATTCGACTGGTAGAGTTAAAATTAAAGTGTAGCATTTCTGAAGAAAATATGAAAAATTGTTGAGAATTTCCTTCAAATTCCTTCCTAAGTTTAAATTGTGTGTATTAATTTGAGACTTGTATATGAAAAGCTGCTTTGTGATTCTCTATTGCTGGCTACTGTGCCATACCCTCCCATGAAATTTATTGAAACATTCAGACAATGTCAACAACAGACACTTATAATTTACAAGCACCATTTATAAATAATTATTCATTGCCATACCTGAACTCTAGATCCAACTTTGACACTCTCCCTGAATCCTCCGAGTGCACAGAATGCTGCCACCACTTGACGACTCATGGACATGAGGACCTCTACCGCCTCTCCATGGGGATGGTTATTCAGAAGGCTGACATGACTGGTCTGACATGAACTCAGTTGAGCTACCAGGCTCAAAGCATGCGACAGAACCTAGATATATGGGAAAATGTGAATACTGATTCGGTCAATACAAGTTCTCAAAGATAAAGCTTCAAGTTAACAAATACAACTTAATTTTCGTATCTGATAATATGTCAAAGATATGTTACATGATACAAACCAGGCAAAGGTGTATAAACCAGTGTTGTAGTCAAAACCTCTATGTCCGAGACCGAGACCGAGACCAAGACCTGCCTGTCCGAGATCGAGACCGAGACCAAACCTTCCGAGACCAAGACCACCCTTTCCGAGACCGAGACCTCTAAGTTCCGAGACCAAGACCGAGACCGAGACCTTGGTTTAATCCGGGGATACTCAAGTTTGGTTTGGGTAGGGGTGTGCAGCTGGGAATTTGAAAGGAGACCCATCACTGTACCAATTTTTCAAGAAAATGGACCCATATTTAACAAAATGTGTCTTAATGTTTGCAACTTTTCCTCCAAATTTGTGAAAATTTCAAAAATGTTGGCTAAATTGAGCTATTTTCCGCGAAAATTTTGAAAAAAAAGGACCCATCCAAATACCAAATTTGGTTTAGAAAAAAGGAGGTCATTGATATACCGAAAGGCTGAAATTGCTACGTCCCCCATTTGGCCATTTGTACTGAGTACCCCACCCCAGCTTAATCAGAGTGGCGGCGGAAGCTAATTAGCATTCACATCCGAACATGCTCACTTTTGAGTCATTTATAACTCCACATATTGTTAAATCCCTAACCTCATACATGTCAGTATCATAAAAATGATTTCTGTATCTTTATTCTTAACAATTTCTTCAACATTCGTTGAAATTTAGGGTAAGGAAAAAGTAATGATCAACAACAGAAAGTCAAATCTTTTTCTTCAGGTCTCGACAGGTCTCGAACTAAAAACGCCCGAGACCGAGACTTTTGAGGTCCGAGACCGAGACTTTTGAGATCCGAGACCGAGACCTTGACATCCGAGACCCGAGACCTGCAAAACCAGGTCTCGAGATGGTCTCGAGACCGAGACCTGGTCTCGAGACCTACAACACTGGTATAAACCTGTGGAAAGTTCCAAAATTATTGAAATTAATTTTAAATTACCACCCTTGGGAGGCAATATTTTTAAACACCGGCTGGCAAAATTTGTGACTTTACCATGGACTAACCAAGTGGTCTGTGCTATCGAATACATGTACTGTAAAAGTGGACATTTTCGTGCTACATTTATTTTTCGCGCTTTTCAGGTTCCAAACTGCTACCGGGAAAATAACAACACACAAATATATTCCTTTTGTGTGTAGGTAAATGTAAGGAAACTTAAAAACAAGGGAAACTGTTCAAAATTGACGAAATGCAAAAAATAATTCGCGCAGGAATGTCCACTTTTACAGTACAATACACATTTTGCCTATGCAACATTCATAACAGTGCATGCCTAGATCAATGCATTGCAATTCAATTGGTTTTTATGCTATGCTCATTATGCCATACTGATGTCCAAGATGCCCCACTCCCCCAGAAAGGAATAATTTTTTAATATTTTAACATATTCTCACATAATACACCATGTTTTTAGGCTTTAGAGGCCAGCTCAATGAATGTCATATATTAACACCCATCCCAGTGTGATTTTCCTTTGAAAGGGACATGTGGCATTGTTTTATAGTCGAATCCAACGAGCCAAGTCATGGTCAGGATTTGGTTGGCCATGACGGGTCCCCGCATGCACCAAACTGGTTTAGTGACTGCCCAATTGGGTGGATTAAAGCCGCTTAAAATTCGATGTTAGATTCTTTTGTGTTGTACACTGTCATTATTCTTTTGTCTACGTGTAACACAGGTGATAGAATGCAGTTTAAAATACCCTCCAAGGCAGCATCATTTCACATTTTAGGTGAGATGGAGCCGAAGGGGACCCAACTTTGGCAGCCATTAAGGAGTAGGAATGCGTGAAATTGGATTTGTCTATGTGCACAGTTGATAACACTCACCCTTTCCACAGCAGAAGCCCATATCTGTGCAGTATGTGTTTCTGGTGCAGTAAGCAGGCTATGTAACAAGGCTATTACCTCAGATGCCATGCTATTAGCAACATGGCCACTGATGAAGGGACGTACTGGATCAGTCCTGCAGCAAAATATACAAACAACGGTGGGTGATATCATCAAAACTACAAGGTAACACTATGGATTCCCACAAATCAACAATGATGCCCACATGGTGGTTTTATTCCCAGACAGAAACAAGGGCAAATATCGCAAAAATATTTCTGTCTACCCCGGCTAATAAAAATTCAATGACCACATTCGCAATCTCATGGGTGTGGGAGGCCTCAGACAAAAAAACGAGGAAAATTACCAAAAAAGCTGAAAAACAGTGTAAAATCAGGGTAAAAATGCCAAATATGGGCTGAAAATAAAACAAAACACATAAATTTTGGCAATAAAAAACAAGGAAATCAGCTGAAAAGAGGAACTCTCACACCCCTGCAATCTGGGTGACCTAGCACTTGAGAAAGGACAGCTCTCATTGGTCAAAACCAATCATAGGAGTCGCAACAAGACCATGGCAACGCCCTGGAAACACATGACCTGAGAAACTCATGACCCGGAAGTATCTTCGCATAGGGTTGAAAGTATCGTCTTGTAATTGCTTGTAAATTACAGGCGAGTCTAAAATGGCACATAGCGCTCAATCATTTTAATTTCTGACACTAGGAATCACAAGACCTCTAGAAATATTAAGTGCACATATTTTAACAGCAATTTTCTGATTTTACACAACAATGTCTTTGCCGGAGTTTGCCCCATGCACATAGCAGTTGTCTAAAATCATTTGTTTTAAATTTATGTTTAGAAATCTGTCAATGGGGCAGTTCAGCTAAGTATGACTCACCTTGCCAAGTCAGAATTTTTCTCCCTACAAACCACCTCTGCAGCGACTTTCTTCTTTTCTTTGCCATTCTCTGTATCCGAGGTGTCGACTGGTGGTCCAGTGCTGACAATGAGACCACTCTGGGACCATTTGATTGCCTTCCGTAGTGCTGAGGCGGTATCGTCAGTGAATACCTCCGCTTTACCATGCTGTATTTGAGAAGAGTTTGAAAGTTTACTGGACTGAAATCACAATTCACACTGATACATTAACAGTGAATTTCACTTTTAAGTAAGTTTGTCATTGGTTCAGTAAAAGACTGGATAAAACGCTCTCACTGACTAGATATAAAGCATAAGTACGCACTCACTGATGAGATACAATTCTTAGTCAGTGGGAGTGGTCTAGTTCATAGACACATAATCTGATTGGACAGTTTTTATGATGGTAACTTAGATTTTGCTTTAAAAAATAGCATTTTTTGGACCTGTCTATCACACGGTAGAGGATAGTAAAAACAAACATTTCTATCGTTTATTCTCTAAAAATATATTTGGTTAGCAGTGTTCTTTGATGTTTCCCTTAGTGGTATGATAATTTACGAGTCTTTTGATTCTTTTCTACATAACACCTACCCGAGTCATCTCCCTATCCATGCGAACAACCTTCTCCATATTAGCACCACTTCCAAGTCTAAATGGCCTGCCATCAGAACTGCTGCAAACAAACAAAAATACAAACATTTTGAACTAATCAATACAAATGGTTACTGATATGATCCAAATATGGTCAAACCTGTTGTTGATACAAAAATGCTAGGAAAGTGGAATAATGATAACACCTTCATCCCAAAATGAAATGTGTGAACATGGAAATGATATGGTTGATTCCAGTTGAAATCCATACACCCCCTATGGAAGACATGACATTTATCTTCCACATAGGGTATGTGACTTTCAAATGGGCTTACCTGAATGGATGACTCCATTTGAAATTCACACTCCCAGTGTGAGAGATTAAGGTCATGTCTTCCATATGGGGTGTATGGATTTCAACTGGAATAGCCCTATGCTTACCAAGCATGTTTTGAGCTAAATATGTTCCATGGGCTCTATTTGTTCGGATTAAAACCACTACTTTGAGAATATTTTAAATTCATAGTGAATGTACAACAGACTTGCCCCTTGCGGTAAAGTTAGCTCAATCCGCAAGGCTTTAAGACTCTAGTGCAATGGTGTGTGGCAATGCGAGTTCGAGCCCCAGCGCAGTTCCAGTTTGTTCTTGTGAAAAATGAATTAAGATTACTTGACATTCCCCATGGCAAGGAACTGCAGTAGGAATTTCGATTGAATGAACACAGCTTTCAACACCTGTACTCGATCAATCGCGATCGTATATCGCATATTTCAAACTACAACGTGAACGCACAACCTTACATACAATACTAACCAATCACAAGTGAGCTGCCATGGTTGGATTCACTTCTGTGTTACCCACACAGTTGCACACGCTAGCATACATCGCACAGTGTATACGGAAAATCATCACGCTATGTCAGGCTGTGTTTATTCAACTGAAATTTCTACTGTTGCTGTTTATTGTCTCCTTTACTCATACAAGAACTTGGGGCTAATTCTGGTTGAGATGGGTTATTATGGTATGAATAGGGTGTGCGCTTCTTAGCTGCAAGTTCCTGATTCTTGCTTGTTGCTATTTGGTTTATATGTTGTATCTTGGGCTAATATGCTTTCTGGTGTGTATCATTATTTGTTTCTTCATTAACTTTGATATCAACTTTTCATCATCAAAACTGATTTTGTGTTATGGTGTATTCTACATGCACTCCACACTGTGCTATACCACTAGTCTACTTATTGATTGGGATGGATATATCTGTGTGAGCCCTGATCAATATCCACTTGACTAGTTTCATATAATAGGAGTACACTGACTTTAGTACTTTGAAGTATCACATCAAGTGTCAACAATGATTTCTTCTTGCCTGCTGTTGGTACTGACTGTATACAGTAGTACAAGTACTACTAGCGACTGCATATATCCATTGCCTTCGGTGTTTAATAACTCTGCTGAACATGTATCAACCCATCATCGTCACTTTTCAAGACCTGTTGTCTATTACCCAAATTCAACATCTACTAGACAGATCCTGGTCAGTGGTGATATCCAACCCAACCCTGGCCCATCAAGTAAGCCAGCTACCTGCGCAAATTGTGAAAGATCGATTCGTCGGGACCATCGCAGATCCACATGCTCTTCCTGCCAAGAACCTTTGCATCTGAAGTGTTCCATGCTACCTCTTCACCTAATTCGTCAACAGAATCTTCCGGTTCCTAGTAGTATGTGTTCTCCATGTACTGCAAAACTGTTACCTTATGCTGATGACTCTATGACATCAAATAATGCATCCATAAATACTACTGACTCTAGCTCATGTGCAACCATTAGTTCTTTCAGTGATCAATATGATCAATCTTTGCTTCTGCTGAATGCAGGAAGTATTGTTAACAAAATTGATGAACTAAATTGCTTGATAAACACTATGAACTCTAAACCTGCCATTATAGGCATTACTGAATCTTGGCTCAATGCAAATATTACTGACTCTGAACTCTGTATAAGTAATGAATATTGTATGCTTAGAAATGACCGTGCTACCCGTGGTGGTGGTGTATGTATGTTTATCCACAACTCCCTTAAGCCCAGGATTTGTAATAATTTTTCCACTCCTGATTGTGAAAGTGTTTGGGTTGAATGCAAGTTTGCCAAATGTAATCTGATGTTATGCTTGTACTATCGCCCCCATATCGAACACTAACACACTTCCGCAACTTAGTTCCAGTATTGCTCAAGCTCTCCGCTCTAGCCCCATGGACTCTAAATTAATTGTCTTTGGGGACTTTAACGTTAACCTGTTTGACTCATCCCATTATCTGTTTGATGAGTTATCTGATCTCCAGCACAGCTATGGTTTGAAACAGCATATATCCCAGCCAACATTCTTTGGTCCAACCTCTGAATCTCTTCTTGACCATATTTATACTAATGATGCTAACTTGATCAGCAATATTACTCACTTGTCTCCCCTTGGTGCTTGTCATCATACTGTCATTCAGTGTTCTATTAACCTTCAGCCTACCCCAACCAAGGCTGTTAGTCGACCAATCTGGCAATACAGCAAAGCAGATTGGGAGGCAGCCAATAGGGAGCTGCTTAATTTCCAATTCAATGAATATGATGATGTAGACCAAGCTTGGACAAGTTTCCATGGAGCCTTTATGCAGACCATGTGTACTTATATTCCTCAAAAGTCTATTAAATGTAAGACCAATGACTCTCCGTGGCTGAATTCAGAGCTTCGTAAACTCATTAGAAAGAAGCACAGATTGTTCAATCAGTGGAAAAAGTCCAAGAAGACTAATGATTATAAGAAGTATAAAGAGGTTAGAAACAAACTTTCTAATCAGCTTAAGTATGCCAAACAAGATTATTTTTCCAACCTGCTTGATAACAACTCTCCTGGCAAACGCTTCTGGGGTTATGTTAAATCCAAGTCCTCTCAGTCTTCCATTCCGGACAGTATCCACTACAAAGATGTCACTGCCAACACCCCATGTGACATTGCCAATGTCTTTAGTTGCTTCTTCTCTGAATGTTTCAACCAAGATGAAGTGTCTGATTCTTTTATTTCTAACTATGATACAGTTTCCTCTATTTCTCATTTCAGCTGCTACACTGGTGAAATCCATAAGCTTATCCGCAAACTGAAAAACAACTCTGCCGCCGGTGTAGATGGGATCACCAGTGTGATGCTGAAGAACACAGCCTTTTCTGTCTCTCCTCTCCTTGCTCAACTGTTCAATCTATCCCTTCATACTGGCTGCGCCCCAAGCGCGTGGAAGCTTTCCCGTGTGATTCCGATCTTTAAATCTGGTGACCGCCAGTCTGCCTCCAACTACCGTCCTATATCGCTTCAGCCGATCATCAGTAAACTCATGGAAAGAGTCATTCACCAGCACATCCTCCAACATCTCAATCAGAACAACATTCTCACTCCCCGCAATTTGGTTTTCTCCCCAAGTCCTCAACCTCTGATGCCTTAACAACAGCCCTTCATGACTGGTATAATGCTCTGGAGAAGCGGCCCGATGTTGCTGTGGCCCTCTTTGATCTTATAAAGGCTGTCGACTGAGTACGTCATGGTCCTTGGCTGCTAAAACTCAGATCTGTTGGCATCACTGGTCCACTCATGTCCTGGTTACGTCAGTATCTTTCCAACAGAACGCAGGTAATAGCGGTTCATGGCGTTACTTCTGATCCAGCCCCTGTCATCTCTGGAGTACCTCAAGGCTCTGTCCTGGGCCCTCTTCTTTTTCTTATCTATGCTAACGATCTTTGCCTTTCTAATTTCTCCCAGGACAGTGCCTTGGTGCTCTATGCAGATGACACCACACTTTATAAGCCTCTTACTTGCAATTCTGATTTAACGGGCTTCCAAGAGGACATTAATGCTATCCATAACTGGTTCCGTTCCAACCATCTCTCAGCCAATGCCAGCAAAACCAAGACCATGATAATATCAACAAAAAAGGAACCCTACCCACAGATGCAACTCTATATGAATCAACAGCCCATTGAAAGAGTTAGCTCTGTTAAATTTCTAGGCATATGGATCAGTAACAATCTCTCCTGGAAAGTCCATGTTGATAACATTTGCAAGAAAGCTCGTAGAACTATAGGCTTCCTTCACAGATCTTTCCACAATGCCCCACTCCATATCCGCCGTTCTCTATATCTGGCTCTTGTTCGTCCAACCCTTGAATATGGCTCAATCACATACCACCCTTTAAACCTGACGCCACAAACCGGTTAGAATCCACCCAGCGCTTTGCCTTCCGTGATGATCTTGCAGGAATGGAAGCTTTCCCATGAGGATCTACTTTCAAAAGTAGACCTCCCCTCCTCTCCAAACGCTGCGATCTGGCCACACTCTGCCACTTGTACAAAAATCCATCACAGGCTTTGCTCTTCGCCAAACCCATTTAAACTGCACCCAGCGCCTGGCCTTCGTAATCTCAACAGCTGCGCCTTGTTATTCCGTTTTCCGTCTCTCCCTGTCTCAAAAATCTTTTTCCCATATGCACCTACCCTATGGAATTACCTTCCTGACACTGTAGTCAAATCTCCATCCCTGGCTGCCTTCAAATCTGCCATTAATGACCAGGTGTGCTAGCCATCTCCTTCTCCACCTCATTTGTTTTGTCTTGATTTTTTTTTTCATCCATTTTTGTCTGTCCCTTTTATTTTGTGTTTGGTGTAATTAGGCCACCCTTTAATTTAGTGCATAGGCACTATTGGGTTCTCGCCTGGTCTCTGACCGAATTGTTATAAATAAATAAAAATAAATAAAAAGTAGTCAGGGAATTAAATCACAGTATCTTTTTGTGGTTTTATTTTCTTAGGCAAGAAACATATAATGATGATCATAAACTATTATTTGCTGTTTCTTGAACTCCACGAAACACTAGTGGAACAAATTTAGACAAACAAAGAAGCCAAAACAATATCCATCTAATATAGAGCTTTTCAGTACCTTAGTAGAGGCTGTATAACTTCATGAGAAGACTGGTCATCCCTCTTATGAATAAACACTGAGAGACGTCCATCTTGAGCTTCCGACTCTTCTCCTCGGTCTCTCTCTGTTGTAGAGGGCGCTGTAAGGCTACTCTTTGGTGTACTATTGGTTAGATCTTCCACTGATGCAGTGGTCTGACAACCTATTAATGAGACATAAGAAATAGTTGAATTACTGCAGAATATATTATGGGGATTATTAATCCTGATCACTGTAATTTTGTTTTTCCATAAATCAATTAGGCCAAAGAAAAAAAAGGTTTGTCTCAAAGCTTGCACGTGCATTTGTAAAATGCAGACATTTTTTTATTTCAAAAATTTGGGTTTTTTTAATAGTTTTTTCCTGAAAAATTTGGCGAAAATCAGATTTTTTTCTCAAAATACCTTAAAAATACCAAGTCGGGAATAATAATAAAAAAAAAAATTGCATTTCGCATTTGTTTTCAAACCACTCCTGAGCTTTGAGACAAACCTTTTATTTTTTTGGCCTTATATAGGTGTATTTTAATCTATTCCAACCCAAATGCAAACAACCTAATATTTCAGTGTACAAATTCAGAATTGACCTTTAACCCTTTTTGGCACATAACTCCACAACCACAGGTCGTACACGCACAAAGTTGATATTTTTGTGATCCTTACAACCAGATGGATAATTTGATATGCTAATGAGTAAAATCGGAGCATGTTTAATTTTTGACCCCTGTATAAACCTATGGGGTCATTTCTGGGTCATTTTGAGGGTCATAGACTCAAAATGACGCTTGCTCACCATCTTTTTTGGTTTCAACCGGTCCAAATTAGTAAAGATTCCTAGGTTATCAACTTTTACTAATAAATGCCTTACGAACCCCAAATTATTGAAATTTTGTCTAGTCTATACGCCCACCTCTTTATCAAAATATTACCTGGCACTACATAATCCCCAAGTTTGGCAAGCAATAGGCTGGCAATCTTAGCAGGAGGATCCATCAACTGCTCACCCTCCCCACCAAGACTCGACACTTCCTGGCCCCATGAGGGCAGCATGACACTCTCGCAATCCTCCGCACTCATGAGCGGCAGAGCTACGCGACACAGCTGTAAAATGATGAGTACTAGTTTTGGTGATGGCCTCTGGTCTAGCAGTAGTGATAGGAGTTTGGAGACGCATGCTGGTTGACTTAAAATGGCCTTGCCCATACGACTCCTGTTGAAAAATACAACAACAAGGAAAGGAATAACAAAGTGTAAACAAATTAACAACAAATTAATGTTGATAATTTATTCTTAATGTGTTTTTATCTAAAGATCCTGTCAGATTCATTTTATGTCAGGGTTGGTTTTTTTTATTTGAAAAAAAATAAAACAAATCAGATTTTTTTATTTAAATCAGATTTTTTTTATTTAAATCAGATTTTTTAATTTAAATCGATTTTTAAATTTTTTTATTCCCAGAACTGCTATACCCCATGATAAAGTCAAAAGAGTACCATTGGAATGCTAGTCATATGCACAATCCTACCAGGTATTTACAAAAAATCAAAACATGTTTTTACATGTGAAAATTTCAAAGAAAAATTTGGTAAAATCATAGGAAAAACCTGTTGAATTCTGCACCTTGAATATGAATTTTTAGCAATTAACAAAGTGACATCATAGGGGTATTTTAATTGTATCCAAAAGTTGTAGAAGCATTAAGAATGAAGTAAACGGGTCAATTTAAGCAAGAAATTAAATTACATTTATCAAAAATGGTAAAAAAAAAAAATTGATTTAAATCAGTGATTTGTATAAAAAAAAATCAAGTGATTTAAATCGCGATTTAAATCACCGATTTAAATCGGCATGATTAAAATCAAACAACCCTGATAGAAAATATTGAATCAATGACTAGTTGATAATATTAAGGCTCAGACATTTGCACGATCACAAAAAGTACTCATTTTGATGAATTTTAGGATGTTTTGGTTTAGCATATCACTGATCGCTTCTTTAAAGTTTGCGTGGAATAATTAAATCATGTTAGAAAGGGGGAAAAAGCGCAGTGATTTATAGTGCGCTACGCACAGGCACAACGCCTAGACGTTGATCCACAAGCCTCAGCACACTTTACAGGTTGTCGCTGACCACTACGGCCCCACATCATTTACGGAACATTTATCCTTTCAATTTCAACAAACACTATTATGGGTACTACATACCAGATTCTTATAGCTGCTGCCCCCAGATGTACACTGTGGCACAGCTACTTCATCCAGTACTCTAGAGCACCTGTGTGAGTACTCCAGAAGAGTACCTGTGTGGGTACTATATATGGAGTACACACATTGGAACAAAATGTACAGTACACAGACTGGACTGGTGCTGCACTGGTACTCAAGTGTAGCCACAGAGTAGCTGGGCAGTAGTGTACCTCTGGGTGTGGCAGCTATAAGAATCTGGTAGTGTACTACATTCACTAAAAAGTAAAATCACATTCTTTAAATTCCATGCTATCGTCAAAGAATAAAATGATCTTAATGTTCCTAATAGTCACTTCACTTATTTCAATCATACCTTGATAAATTATTGAGCAAGCTGAGTACTTCCTGTAGAGCCTCACTACCAGCAGCTTCATTGCCACTACACTCAGTAGCTCTAGCCAAGTGATTGGTCAGTAAGGTGGACACTTGTCTAGCCAGACCGGCGTAACCCAGTGCATTCTGGAAGGATTCATCCGTTTCCCATGACACACAGCGACTGGCTAGCACCTAGGATACAGTAACAACAATCAAAGTTAACAGATATAAAAGATAAAGCAGATACAATTTGCATTATTAAAAGTCTTATTTGGTTTTAAGCATAATATTCAATTTAAATTAGGCCCCCAAAAATAGTATCTGCTTTTCCATAGACCACTTTTGTTGATAGGTCGGTCGTTTGGTGAAAGTTTTTTTTACTTTTTCTCTTTTTTCCTGAAAGTGACTAGCATGCCAACATTTATGCATTCTCACTCAGGTCTACAACTTGCTAAGGACCGCAGGCATGATCTGATGCTTCAATTTTTGTGCAAACTCATTTCTCAAATGTTCAGTTCAAATTCACCAATGTCTGTTGTAAACTAAAGAGATGTAATATAATGCTGCAATTGTGTTATATTGGTATATCCAACGGTGGCCAATATAAACTTTGTGATTTAAGACACAGAAAAAAACTTTTTTGAGCTTCTTTGTGTCAGACAGTTTTTTTTGACAGAATAATTTAATGATTTGATGAAAATAGTAACAAAAAAGTTTTCTCAAAAACGTTTTTCGGTCGGAATGTTTGGATGGGTGAAGACAAGCAAACAATTTTTTTTGCCTTGTCATGAATGAGTGAATACATACCTGAAAGCCTGCCCATGCTAGGGCTGATACTCTCTGCCGTGTACTGGTAGACTCTTCTGAGCTATGACCTAAACTACATAGTTGGTCCAGTAATTGCACCAAGCCGCTGTTGACTAGACACTGCTCTTCTCTCCTATAGGTGATAAGAATAAGCAAATAAAGAGTCAAATTCACATAAAAATCACTTATTTCACAGATACTTTCAGTTTACAAATGAATGCTGCCATCCAAGGCTCTGGTTTGAATTTTAAAACCGTGGACCCAAGGTGACCTCCATAGTGCTGTCCACCCCCAAGAAAAACTTTCACAACCAAGTATGCTATGGATGCAAGAATTTCAGCAATAGTACCAGAGCTGCCAACATTGGAATATGTAAATGCAGAAGATTTCTGTGAAGTGTAAAAAAGCTTAGAATGTGGCGCGAGCGCCAAAAAACAGCGGCCCTTGCGTGGCATCAGCGCCCCAAAAGCTCCTGGATGTTAGCTTTTTGAGACCCTTAAAAATGACTTTCCAAGGCTACTCAACCTTTTTTTTTGCAAAAGGACAGGACAGTGGGCGTATAATTGATTTTGTTTTGATTTTTTAGCTAGATAGCTGTAAATGCAGAAGATTTAGCCATATAGCTGCAAATGCAGAAGATTTATATGTTTTGCAGAAGACACCAAATGTGGAAGTCTTCTGAAGGATCAAAAAGGGTTGGCAGCTCTGTAGTAACTCAATTTTCATTATTCCTTCCTTTGGCATGGGGAGGATCACAACTGATGTAATGGTTTCTGAGAAAGCTTACTAGACATGGTCTACAGTGGCTGCGCTTAGGGGGGGGCAATGCCCCCAGTCAGAACTCTTGGCCCCCCTGTTTCCCCCCAGAAAAAACCCAAAATTACGAAAATGTCCACTTTGTTGATTTTGTCCCCCCGAAATTCACTTTGCCCCTAATGCCCCGAAAAAAAAAATTCCTGGTGCCGCCACTGATGGTCTACCATCCCGCTACAAGCTGACTCTTACCTTGTATATGGTATAATACATAGCAATCCAATACTATTAGCACAAGCTACTGGATGCGCCGCTGCTAGGCTCACAACTGATGTCATGGTTAATGATAATGCTTGCTGGACATGATCAACCATCCTGCTACTAGCGAACTCTTACCTTGTATATGGTATAATACATAGCAATCCAATACTATTAGCACAAGCTACTGGATGCGCCGCTGCTAGGCTCACAACTGATGTCATGGTTAATGATAATGCTTGCTGGACATGATCAACCATCCTGCTACTAGCGAACCCTTACCTTGTATATGGTATAATACATAGCAATCCAATACTATTAGCACAAGCTACTGGGTGCGCCGCTGCTAGACTCACAACTGATGTCATGGTTTCTGAGAACGCTTGCTGCACATGTTCTACCATCCCACCACAAGCTGACTCTTACCTTGTATATGGTATAATACATAGCAATCCAATACTATTAGCACAAGCTACTGGATGCGCCGCTGCTAGGCTCACAACTGATGTCATGGTTAATGATAATGCTTGCTGGACATGATCAACCATCCTGCTACTAGCGAACCCTTACCTTGTATATGGTATAATACATAGCAATCCAATACTATTAGCACAAGCTACTGGATGTGCCGCTGCTAGGCTCACAACTGATGTCATGGTTTCTGAGAACGCTTGCTGCACATGTTCTACCATCCCACCACAAGCTGACTCTTACCTTGTATATGGTATAATACATAGCAATCCAATACTATTAGCACAAGCTACTGGATGCGCCGCTGCTAGGCTCACAACTGATGTCATGGTTAATGATAATGCTTGCTGGACATGATCAACCATCCTGCTACTAGCGAACCCTTACCTTGTATATGGTATAATACATAGCAATCCAATACTATTAGCACAAGCTACTGGATGCGCCGCTGCTAGGCTCACAACTGATGTCATGGTTAATGATAATGCTTGCTGGACATGATCAACCATCCTGCTACTAGCGAACCCTTACCTTGTATATGGTATAATACATAGCAATCCAATACTATTAGCACAAGCTACTGGATGCGCCGCTGCTAGGCTCACAACTGATGTCATGGTTAATGATAATGCTTGCTGGACATGATCAACCATCCTGCTACTAGCTTAACCCTTACCTTGTATATGGTATAATACATAGCAATCCAATACTATTAGCACAAGCTACTGGTTGCGCCGCAGCCAGCCACAACTGATGTCATGGTTTGATAATGCTTGCCGGTCGTACGATCTTCTCGGTGTCACCTTACCTTGTATATGGTATAATACATAGCAATCCAATACTATTAGCACAAGCTACTGGATGTGCCGCTGCTAGGCTCACAACTGATGTCATGGTTAATGATAATGCTTGCTGGACATGATCAACCATCCTGCTACTAGCGAACCCTTACCTTGTATATGGTATAATACATAGCAATCCAATACTATTAGCACAAGCTACTGGATGTGCCGCTGCTAGGCTCACAACTGATGTCATGGTTAATGATAATGCTTGCTGGACATGATCAACCATCCTGCTACTAGCGAACCCTTACCTTGTATATGGTATAATACATAGCAATCCAATACTATTAGCACAAGCTACTGGATGCGCCGCTGCTAGGCTCACAACTGATGTCATGGTTAATGATAATGCTTGCTGGACATGATCAACCATCCTGCTACTAGCGAACCCTTACCTTGTATATGGTATAATACATAGCAATCCAATACTATTAGCACAAGCTACTGGATGCGCCGCTGCTAGGCTCACAACTGATGTCATGGTTAATGATAATGCTTGCTGGACATGATCAACCATCCTGCTACTAGCTTAACCCTTACCTTGTATATGGTATAATACATAGCAATCCAATACTATTAGCACAAGCTACTGGATGCGCCTCGCTGCTAGGCTCACAACTGATGTCATGGTTAATGATAATGCTTGCTGGACATGATCAACCATCCTGCTACTAGCTTAACCCTTACCTTGTATATGGTATAATACATAGCAATCCAATACTATTAGCACAAGCTACTGGATGCGCCGCTGCTAGGCTCACAACTGATGTCATGGTTAATGATAATGCTTGCTGGACATGATCAACCATCCTGCTACTAGCGACCCTCTTCCGATCATATGGTATAATACATAGCAATCCAATACTATTAGCACAAGCTACTGGATGCGCCGCTGCTAGGCTCACAACTGATGTCATGGTTAATGATAATGCTTGCTGGACATGATCAACCATCCTGCTACAAGCGAACTCTTGCCTTGTATATGGTATAATACATAGCAATCCAATACTATTAGCACAAGCTACTGGATGCGCCGCTGCTAGGCTCACAACTGATGTCATGGTTAATGATAATGCTTGCTGGACATGATCAACCATCCTGCTACTAGCGAACCCTTACCTTGTATATGGTATAATACATAGCAATCCAATACTATTAGCACAAGCTACTGGATGCGCCGCTGCTAGGCTCACAACTGATGTCATGGTTAATGATAATGCTTGCTGGACATGATCAACCATCCTGCTACTAGCGAACCCTTACCTTGTATATGGTATAATACATAGCAATCCAATACTATTAGCACAAGCTACTGGATGCGCCGCTGCTAGGCTCACAACTGATGTCATGGTTAATGATAATGCTTGCTGGACATGATCAACCATCCTGCTACTAGCGAACCCTTACCTTGTATATGGTATAATACATAGCAATCCAATACTATTAGCACAAGCTACTGGATGCGCCGCTGCTAGGCTCACAACTGATGTCATGGTTTCTGAGAACGCTTGCTGGACATGTTCTACCATCCCGCCACAAGCTAACTCTTCAACCCTGCGATAACGAAACAAACAAATAGCTTCAATTATTTGACAAATTATTCAAATGGGATAACAAAACAAGCAAGAATTCTTCAAATATGCAATAAATTTTTGTGGAAAGTCTCAAGTTTACCCCCTGCTATAGTCTGTATGCTTTTTTCCAGGCACAAGTATAAAATCTAATTTTGTGATTTTTTCCCTTGTGTCCTTCCTTTTCTGAAACTGTTACTTTTAAGAAATACAACAAAAAGCAGTGTCTAAATTACTGCCATGAGGAAGGGATACAGACTATAAGTTTTGTAAAAACACTATTTTGTACAAGTACCTCAAAACAAAATACCTGCATATCAATGCAACAACTACTTGAGTCTAATGCTGTTCTGATAAGATCAATGGAAATTATATAGTAATCACAATTTTTCCCCTACTTTCTACTTTTTGTCTTTTTAAGTTTAAATATTGGTCAAGAAAACACCCAAGTGAAGTATGTTATATGGTATAATGGACAGAGCCATAAGAAACTTTATGTGGTCTTACTTTGGTCCATTTTGAAGCACCGATGTAACAGCAGCCAAAAGATGTGTAGCACCCCCAACCCTGCTAGCTGCAAGTAATAATTCCTTGATATGTGTGAGGGCTTGCTGCCTAGTCTGACCTCTATGCCAACGTGTCTTTGCTGCCTCCAAGAAAACACCAAGTGGAACCTGAAATAAAATGTTAAGTAGAAAATCTTACTGTAATTCTTGACAATTTTTCCATTCAGCTTTTCTATGTCAAATAATATGCTAATTTTCATCTGCTTGACAGCATATGTGTACATCCATATCAAAACGATGCACTTGTCGGTTGCTACATGTGTCTCTTTTTACAAATATAGAGCACATTCCTAAACCATGTGACTTGTGGATGATTTGAAGTGACTTCCACTTGAGATGAGTCGGGTATATATTCGTAACTATTAATGTAAAAAGAGACACATGTCGCAGCCGACAAGTGCATTGTTTTGAAATTGATGTACACATATGTATAGAATCATCTCAGGGCTCCCTTGGAGATCAGTACCAGATACTGAAGGAGATACCCGGGTTATAGAAAGACTAAATAAATAACAAATAAAACATAGCAAGCAAGGTTGACATTTTAAGTTGGTGTTTTGTTTATCAAGCAAGTTTTATCATTGGGCTATTCCTTGAAATTTGAAATTCACACTCCCTGTGTGGAAAATTAACATCATATCTTACACAGGGGGTGTATGGATTTCAACTGGAATAGCCCATATGATAACCTTATCAGTGTAGATTTCACAATCCAGAGTGGCAATTTTAGTATGATCTAAGCCATTAGTA
Organism: Amphiura filiformis; assembly: GCF_039555335.1. NCBI lineage: Eukaryota > Metazoa > Echinodermata > Ophiuroidea > Amphilepidida > Amphiuridae > Amphiura > Amphiura filiformis. The sequence goes on along the minus strand of NC_092638.1, from coordinate 36,225,145 downwards.
ATGAATCTGGTGATTGCTCTGCTATTCTATTTGGGCAACTGACCTTTAACCTTTCTCTGAAACTCTCAAAATGGTTTGGAAACTTATATAATGTTTAATACTTACTGTCTTTTCAGGGTTTGTCCCTACATACATAAACAGGTCATTAAGTAGCAATGTATGTACTGGCTTGTCTTTATGCCCTTCTCCCAGTGTCAGCTCTTGGAGTAATGCTAAAGGACCTCTTTTCTTAGGTTTCCATCGTCTGAAAAATAAATCAAATGGATCTGTGTTAATTTTTATTTTTGGGTACCTTTATATTAACTTAGTATCTATTCATTTCATATCTAAAACCTAAACTGTTCAATAGCTTTTCAGATCAAATGCCACTGAGGAAAATACACATCATAATCGTTCACACTTGTGCAAATAAGGCACAAGGTCTAATTTGGTCCTATTGCACCAATGGCTCTTTCTATCATACCCTGAACATTTGCACAGCGCTTTGTTTTTTATTTACATGAAAAACCTATGCAAATATTAATCATTATGCTTGATAGCTTGATACAATTTCTTACATGACCAGGATACGATAGAAAGAGTCATCGGTACCTAGCCGGGCATCAATAGCTCTATAGGACCAAATTTGGTGTGGTGCCTAAAATAAGTTGATCTTTGATGACATTTCCTTATACTGTAGACTGCTAAACCTGCTCATTACCATAAATTTAAAGCTATGGAATAATAAAGCTGCTTAATGATAGAAATACGCCCTACTAGATTTGCACAATTTTCATAGTTTACGAACTTACCCATGCAAGATCCGGACATCATGCCTTCGTTCTGGGGCGGATTCTAGATCAGTTGGCAGTGACACACTACGTGTGAAATGAGGTCCAGAAGGTGATCTGCTGGGGCTCTCAAATGGTGGTCCTAGTTATACAAAGTAAACAATGATTAAATTATTCATTATTATATGTGTCTCAACACCAGTGGATGAGGTTGATGTCGGCAAAAATGAATTTACTGTACGCCATGCAACGTGGGCGCAACATTGCAACATGCATAATAGCATTAAGAATGCGCAATGACATGATGGCGTATTCTGGTTCAAATTAACAATGGCTTTTTGGACATGATAAAAAGGTGTTTTGGCCATCCTGTCCAACATTTATGGCTTTTGGAGAAGGAACGTCTAAGTTCCCTTATCATAATATGTAACACGATCAAGGGAAATGAGTCGGATGTTGCTAATATTGATTTTTAGATATTGGCAAAGAAAGTGTTAAAATTGTTTTGTTTCATATTGTTTTCAGCGAATGATAAATTGATGTAACTTTGCGAAGAATAGTCGTATCAACATGAGGGTTTTCAGTTTCTGAAAGCTCTAAATATCCTCTTTAGAAACATATGTGAAACTCATTTTTGACCAGGGCCGACATGCGACTCATTCCCCTTGATAATGTCAAGACTTGTTTTTGGAAGTAATCATCAAATAATATTTACACCAGCTTATTTTACAACATCATAACATAAATCATACTCTTACCAGATGCAGCCATACTTGGTATTTGAGACACACTCCTAGCCAGACTGCCAGGCGAGGACGGTCTTTCTGTTTCTATGGTAACGTGAAGAAGGAGCTCTACTCTTTCCAATATGGCCGCCACAAGATTCCTTGTTTTAGACATGGGTACCACGTTGTAGTCTGGTTGTTTCTTGCTTGCCACATGCTCCTCTAATTTGTTTCTGAGAAAAGGAGAAAAAAAAAGCACAGCAACGATGGTTATTTATCTTTTCTTTCTTTTTTTACATTGGTCGCATCCTGTGTAAGGAACTTCATGAATCCTGTTGGCATGGTTTAAAGTGATATGGTATAGGCGGAAATCTGTGAAATCACAGTGACATTTCCAGGAAAAAAGTTTATAAAAATTCCACAAAAATATTACACCTTGTAAATTTAATACAAATGTCAAAAAAAGTGTTCTCATGGTTATTGATTTAAAAAGCGTCCCATCTCTTGGCTTCTTAGGCTGCGATCACATAGAAGTATATACTGTATCCGCTATATACGATATTCGCTCATTCGATCAGGCTGAGTTCACATAGGAGTATACTATGTGAACTCAGCCTGATCGAATGAGCATATTTCGTATAGCGAATACCGTATACTTCTATGTGATCGCAGCCTTATGGCTACTGATGTTGGACTTACTTCAGTTGTTTGACGATGTCCTCGGCATCCACTTGATCCAGTTCTATTCCCTTGATATAGCACAGTAGCTCCAAATCCCTCTGCTTGTTCTGTAAGAATCAACACAAATAAATAACATTAACATTTAACTTGAACAAAACCTTTGACATAATCTGAGGTCTCAACATTGTGCAAACCATAGCCTGCAAGTCACATCATTCACACTTATTCCCTCCCATTCATTCAGCATCTGTGTCAATCTGTCATTCTCTTTATCTACCCTCTCTCTCCTTACCCCTTTGTCGTTTCTTTCGATTGCTGCAATTGTTTTTTATGTGCAAATTTATCCATAGGCAGACCTGTTGTACTTGCCCTGTCTTATGATCAGCAGTTGCATTCCCGTATTTACTGTTAGTTATCATTTTGGAGCATAAAAGTTACCTTGAGTTTTTACTCAAATTTTAACCTCCAAATAGTTATAATTAGTTGACTAGTTGCAACTATTTAGTGTTGACTAGTGAACTCATAGATTAATAACATATAGACTGGAATATGCCATGCCTGTGATCTCTCCAAGTGTACTTGAATTAAGCTGACGCCGGTACAGCATTCGGACCTGGCAACATCGTTTTGAGTTGGCTATCGCACCCCTTACTTATCGTCGACCTCCACACGTTACATGTCCATCTTATGAGTGAACAACTACAAAAGTTGAAGTTGTGCAACCCTCGCTACCGTAAACGTTCGCCCAATGGCGCACTTGGGCTCCTTTGCCTTGGGGTAAATTTCATGTACAAATAGAGAGCTTCCTTCTCTAAAAATCCCAACAAGAATTAAGGGTATGTGCCCTTATTTGCTGGTGGAATTTTTATGGGAGGGCACTTTCAGTTTGTGTCTAAAATTCCAGTTATGTCAAGGGAGCCCATAGCATCATTAGGCGAACATTTATGATATTACCAGTAGCATCAAGCACAGCAAAAAAATACCCAACATAAATACATTAAAATCAGAGTGACACATGTATACTATATTTAAGAACACATACACTCCCTTCAGTCCATAAAGACCACCAAGAGACAACAACTAAACCTGAAATGACACCCCTGAAATGATCTGCAATGTTATCATTTACCTCTTGCATGTGATAGTCTGCAAAGAATGTGACTCCCACCGTCAGACTTCCTCCTATGATCTCATCCACATCATGCTCCCACCTTTGCTCCAGTTCAGCTAGTGTCTGTTTACAGTAAATATGAAGAAAACAAATATTGTACTTTCTTTGATAAAAAGGTTAAGTTTAAAGGTCAGGTACGATGTACAATGATCAAAAACTTGTGAAAATATAACATCGCTAACTTGCTCAGTATATGTAAGCTTACTGCCCTGATGTTGTCCCTGACATATTTGGTTGCAATAATTAAAGTTATGAACTTTTTATATGTAAATTTTCTTATGTTTTTCATTGTTTTTTGCTCCTAATATTGTATCTCAATTTCTCTGTTGCCAACTTTGGTCTAATTGGATCAGATAATGTAAATTATTGTGTCATTAATTACTTATTGCTGTGTGTCCCTTTTCAATTATCCTGTTCCCAACTTCCCTTCTGAGTATATGTTCCATTTATCTAGGAAGAGAGAGAGGTAACAGAAGTTAAGGGCATTCAATGCCACACCTGGAAAAAAATGTGAGATCCAATAAGCTCACTCCAGGAAAATTTCAGGATTTGGAGGGATATGTTAGAATTTGGAGGGAAATTTTGCTTCCCCATGTAAGAAATACATTTCAAATAATGGATGAAAGCTTGCTGTATTTTGAGTGAAACTTTGGCTTATCTTCCCTCTAGGGAAATAAACATTTTTGCCAGCCATGTTCATTGCTCAAGTATGCCACTCCCATGGCCATGGGCTGGAGGCCTGAAGTGTAACTTGTACACCCCCTTTAGATGACATGACCTTAATCTTCAACACACAGGGGCGTGTAGATTCACCCATTCAGGTAAACCCATTTGAAATTCACACTCCCTGTGTGGGAGATTAAGGTCATGTCTACTAGAGGGTGTATGGATTTCAACTGGAATAGCCCATTGCACAGATACCCTACATGTATTTGAAAGTGTTTCTTGTTGCCTATATTTGTCTAGGCCTACATTACCTGTAGTTGTCTTTGCATAGCGTATACTTTCTTGAAGACCCCGGTCATAACTTGTGTCAATAAATCAATATGTTGTTGTTCCTTAGGCAAAGTAATCCCTTGGTCATATTGCTTAACATACTCCTGCAGACCCATATGCTTCAATGTGGCTGAGATGACGGCTTCTTCCAAGTCTTCAGGTTTGATGACCTCTCTGTAACAGGTTGACGGAGGCAAAATGAATATATGTTTTTATTACACCTCATCAATATTCATGAGCAAATCATACCACTTTATTGGTCAATCCCAAATGACACAACCTATTTCACACTGCAATAGTTTTCCATACCTACAAGATAACCTCATCCCTATGCCTAAGTTCGGTGTAATAAAACAAATACTACTACGAGCCTATCACTCCTCACCCTTCAGGTTCCGGGTGATAGGCTCATAGTCTGTACCTCAACAAAAAAAAGTTTGCCCCATGTAATATTTGTACACTATTGCATCTTTACTCTAGGCAAGTAAGTGGCGTATCCTTCGTCTAAGAGAATACCAAACAAATCCCAACTCTAATCCTAACCCTAATCCTACCCTAACCCTAAATCCTAACACTAACTCTAATCCTATTAGTATTTCATGCTCTCTTACACTAAGGATAGACCAAGTAATTGATGTCAGCGTGGCGAGGCAGCTGTTTTTCGTGTGCATCTATGCGTGCATCTTTAAAATGCAGATGCATTTTTACACCAGCGCTATCCTGAGCGAAATGCTCACAATTTAAATCTACACCGAATGAATTTAAATTAACACCCTACTTGAAATTTTTGAAAACTATTATGACATATTTTCTTATTATTTCCTTCATATTTGACCACTTATATTTGCCTGTAACTCAAATTGAGAAAAATGTACATTAGTTTTTGCATCTGAACTCTTTATGACAATCCTCACTCACCTGATGCTAGGTCTCAAATGAGGTGCAGGTCGACCTGACAACGCTTTCAGTTTCTTCATCACTGATGTTTGAATCTTCAGCCGTGGAGCAAATTTCTTTTCTATTGGTATAGGAAGGCCTTGCTTGATGTAATCCAAGGTGTCCTTGAGTGGCATTGTTGTGGCTGGAGTTGGAGGGTTTAAGAACTCAGAAGTCCACACACACCTGCAAATGAAATACATAATTAGGTTTGCTACATGATTCAAGTTGTTAAGCTTTCAAACAACATTCTACTCTTCAAATTGTACTTCTCATGCACATGCTAGGCCATAGCAATAATGCTAGGCATTTCATACAGGTCTCTGTAAGTACATGTATGCTAATGAATCGTGTCTGATGTGCAATGGCCTCGTTATAGTATCCTTGGGACTTCTACCCAAGAAACCAATATATCTGCAACACCATTGGATAGCAATGATATTCATATGCTCATCAATCAATAGATATATGAATAACTTAGTTGCAAAAGCCCTTACATCCACCTCTGGCTGAAATCGAGTTATTGGCATGACATTATAGTGTGGGTAATAATACACATTTTGGTGGTTGTTTGACCTTCATACCACCTTCCCTTCCGGAGATATCGTATATTTCCTGTTTGGGAAATCTTAGGGAATTTCCAGAAATCTGAACTTAAAATGAATATAAAATAGTTTTGTTTTAATTTTTTGATGTATAATAGTAGCCTTGAATGTTCTTTAACTATAAAACCAAAAGGAACTGTTTTGGGCCACTATGTTTAAAAAAAATCATTTTAATTAACAAAAGTTGTAGCTTCGGAAATACTCCAAAAATGGCATTTTGCTGAATTTAATTCAAAATTCATAATTAAAAAGTAAAAAATTTTCTTTTTGAAAGCATTAGTCAAGTTATATAAAGTAGTGCAAAAAACTGGGCTCGAATTTGATTGCAAAGGCGGTTTCTAGAAAAGGGGTAAATTTATTTATAGAGGTTGTGCATATGACGTATCATCCCGCTTTTTTCCACACGCAAGATACAGAATATCTTGCTGCTCACCTTTGTAATAACTTTGACTTCAGCAAATGTTCACACATAGCCTCTTCCTCAGTCTTCTCCGGTCCTTTATACAGCCTATGTAGCATAGTACAACTAAGAACAGATAGCCCCAAAGCTAGGTCGGCTAAGAATGGCAGTTTGCTGGCAGCATCCTCTGATGATTCCTGGGCTCGGACGGTGCAGGCGAAACCCCACATGGCTTTGTCTGGTGTATTGTGCTCACGATCGCCACGCATCTCGAAAGTGAAGGTGGCAGTGTTGCCGTCAACCTGGGTTTAAGAGAAGATAATCAGATATAAGATGTTGATGTATTATTCATGTGTAGTGGTGAATTAATAAATTACAAGTTATTTTTAAATTTCTTCACTACAAATTCTTAACACTAAAAGGAGCATTTTTACAGGCTCAAATGACATCTTCAGCAATGTTATTACTCTGGAGGTCTTTTGTTGCTAGTGATGTGGTTGAGATACCGCCGATGATGTCACAGGTAATGATGACGTCAAACAAGATGTTGCCACCATATACTAAGCACAAAACAGACAAACCACAGTTAAATTCCCTGTGCTTTGTATGTTGTGAATTCTCACATATTCATGAGGGCCGATCATTCAATCGTGCGTGTCTAACAATCACGCCAGTGTTGTGTGCCTGTGCTTATACGTGATGGAGAGTTGTGTATCGTTGAATAAAAATATGCGGTATGCATGTAACAGTTTTGTCTGTCACACTTCATGGAACGATTGGCCCTCATTATCCGGTGACGCCGAGACTTTGACTGCTTGTGGTTAGTCTGTAGTAGTCTGTGGTTGCCGCACCCACTTGGAATCTCAATACCATCACAACAAAAGACCTTCAGAGTAATAAAATCCCCTGAAGATGCCAGTTGAGCCTTGAAACCACTCCACGTACGAAAAACTCATCCTATACAGATATCTCCTACATGTATAATGGTGTCCAGCAGCTTTTTTGGCACAGAAAGTTATGAGCACACATACCTTGACAAGGTCTTTGGGCCATCCAGACCCCAGCACACTTCTGCTGCCATAGCCGTAAGTGTTCCCTCCATACTCCGCTACTTTCCTTGAGCCTGTTCCTGGTCCAGCATACACAACAACCTAAAGGTAGTCAATAAAAATACAGATGAGTATGTGACAGCAATGTTTATCAACAAAGTTAAGGGACTGGTCTAGTAATATGCTTGAGGGAACAGCATATGTGATCCAATCAAGCAAAATGAGTCAAATGTAGAGCAAAATAAAAATTCAGGTTCAAGTTCATTATATGTGATTGTCAGCACTTTATTTTTGGTGAAACTCCATCATAATCAGACTTACGGTTTCAGAGATATAGTAATTTTAATGTTGCTCAGAACAATAAAAAATATAAAATTAAAGAAATTGAACACTATTATTGGCTATATCTTGAAACCAATATTAGTGACAAACAACCCAAGTAGTTTGATCCCGGGGCACTCCAACTTTGGAGGTGATGCGTATGTAGGGCTGTTCAGACCCCCTTTTACAGTGTCGCTCTCCCCCCAAGACCCCATATTTTGTTACGAACTCATGCTCTGTCACCCGAAGACCCCTTATTTTTCCATTCGATCTGTCACCCAAAGACCCTAACAAGTTCAATTTGAACAACAACTTTCATTTATCACTGATTTTGTTACTTATTTTGAAAAAACAAAGAAATTTGAAGCCATTTAGAACTATAAATTCGCCGAGGTTTCTGTGGCGCTGTTTTGGTTCTCACCCAAAGATTCCATTTAAAAAAGGTCATGTTCTCACCCAATGACCCCATATTTTTTACATTTTGCTCTCACCGAATGCCAAAAACCATGCTCTCACCCAATGACCCCATATTTTTTACATTTTGCTCTCACCGAATGCCCCTTAGTGCGAAAGTGCCAGCCCTACACCTATATCCATTTCAAATTGAAGTGCCCCCGGTTTGATCACATTACATATGAATGATTCACTATTCATTACAGCCTTGTTGCCCTTAATTGGGTTAGGTGTGAATTTTAAAAGCCCATGTCTCAACAATACCATACTGCCGGGCAAAGAAAAATGACAACTGCTTGGTATGATGTCACATGTAATCTTTTTATATAAGGCTTATATATTATGGTATAGGATTGAAGCATACAAAACCTGTGGAACTTCATTTGAAATCATCAATCAATCACACATGCTTAAAGGTGAACCTCATTGAAAATAAAGTTATATATCAATGGAAAGCTTATGATGTCAGGAAGCAGAAAAGAATATTTTTTATTTGCCTAACGTACCAGGCTAGACATAATCTCCATGCAAAGATTGGATATTGGCACCCCCTAAATTACAAAACAAAATCGTTCAAATTGGGCGCTTTCGTTGATGACGTCACCCCGAGGGACACACAGTTACTTCCGGGTTCGATTGTAAACACAATGTCCATGCATTACTGTGGCATGCATCGGGCCACTGCACGAATTCAGTCATTGTCAGCTTACTTTACATGAAAAATATCGTCAATAAAATAAGAATAACTGAAGGAAACATCATGATCAAATCAAGAATGAAGTTCCTGAATAAAGTGTGTGGATTTAAAAATGGGAAAAGTGCTGGCCGGGGTGATTTGGGATTGGCCAAGCCATCCACGATATCATTGATATGCATAGGGAATATTACAGTAAAGCACGAAGAGCAAAGATTAGCAAAAAAACCGAAATGAAAAAAAAAAAAAAAAAAATAACTGCTAGTGCTACCAGTTCAGATCGTCACACCAAGTTGAGATGAACTTATCACAATGAGAAAATGAAGGAATAGAATAAGGTACATGTACAGGATTTTTTAATTATTTCTTAGCTTTACAACCGGTCATGTGTGATAGGCGAACTCGTACATACATACGGGATGAACTCAGTGCGTGACTGACCGAGACTCAGTCGCCGAGTCCGGTGCCGAGTGTTCAGTATCCGCGACTGTACTGTATTTGCAGACAAAATGACCGATTTTATATTCACATTCTGATATTTCCAACTTATTGCTACTTCATCAGCAAAATGTATTCCTGTAAATGTTCCAAATATAAGATAACGATTGATCAAATCTGCTGAAACACACGCAAGCAGGACGAAGCGAGTCGCTGTGTTTGTGCATAAACCCTGGAACCATGCACCTTGTTCGGGTCCCTGCCATTTCTTCAGCATCAATTTACGCATCATGTGCGGTAATCCATAAAACATGAATGTTTCACTTTTCAGTACCGTGACCGTATATACTGATTGTACTATCATTAAAGAATCGTGACACAAGTGACAATATTTTAATTTTATTCAGATTTCAGAATTCCATCAAATAATGGTCTATCAAGTCCAAATTGTATTTATTTTATAATAAAATATCTGTTTCTTTCAATCGTGATTGTGTGGAAAGAATGTATTACCGTTAATGCGCTAAATATGAAACCAAGTTTATATGGGCTGGGTTTGATAAAATCGTGGCTTTTTTATTAATTTTTGATTACTGCAAGACGATATTTTTTTAATCAGATATTTTAAAATGAATCAAGAATAGGAATGTCACAAACAAGTATTTAATTTTGATTTTGATTTTAACTTTTGATTCAAACACAAGGAATTAATTCCTACCTCGATTTTCAGATGGTACTCCATCTTTCATCAGCGAGTGAGTGACTGTATCACTCGCTGATGAAAGATGGAGTACCATCTGAAAATTCGAGGTAGGAATAAATTCCTTGTGTTTGATCAAAAGTTTAAATCAAAATCATGATTTATACCAACACAGACATGACAGATGAACTTTCATGAAAGTATTTAATTTGTTATTCGATCGTGTTTATTCAGTCCACGACATGAACGGCAGCAGCAAGCATTTGCGCATGGAATTGATCCCAGCGCGAAATTCAAACTCAATTACCCAATTATACCCAGCTAGTTATGACTGATTTTGTCAAAAATTTACGGAAAATTTACGTGTTGACAATAATTCTATTATTTCTAATATATATAGAAGGAACCAGCAACTTGAAGATTCCTCTAATTTCAAGCTTTATTGTGAAAATCAGACTTGCCGGGCAGCTTGCAAAGTACAGGAAGCAAGTCTTGTTTACATGTTTCCGAGTAGGATCACGTGACTGCGAACCCTGAGCTCACGTCACGAGCATTCCCAAGGTCATAGACGATTGATTTGGGTGCTTTTTGGGCGCCTTAAAAAAGACAAAAAATGCATTCGTTTTTTTAATTTTTCAGCTTTATTGGCCAAAAAAAAAATCGGAAAAAATAGTTTTTAGTATCCTGACATCATAAGCTTTCCATTGATATATAACTTTATTTTCAATGAGGTTCACCTTTAAAGAAAATGATGTAACTTCTTCTGATGACATTTTCTACAGAACTGAACTTAAACAAAGATGTATGCTCTAATACCTTATCATAGTCGTACTGTGATGCACATCGCTGATCAAACCGCAGATAAAGGCACCTAGCACCGGGTATATGCACCGTCTCCCTAAACTTGTAGTTGTCCCTCACCGGGTGAATAGTCTCCACGGTCTTACCAGTAGCCCAAGGAGCTGGGATCTTCAGTTGGGCTAAGAAATCATGGTCAGCCTTTGAATTGCTACTTCTGTGGATGACAAAAGTAGCAACAGTTAGATTTTACAGGACATTTTGAATGACTGTGACTCCAGTAATACAGTTGGAGAACTATGTAGCCATCAGCAAAAGGTGTTATAAATATATGAAGTATAATTAGTATTGGTCATAAGCAACATTAGACCTACCAATTGCATTATGTACCCACCACTGATCTTTTAATTGGTAGAATTCAGTCTAAACTACTATTAACATCGATCTAATTGTTGATATTTATTAATAAGATATTAAGGTATATATTTCAGCCAAAAAACAAAAACAAAATGCTTAATTAGCTGCTTAATTAGCACTTAATTTCTTAACGAAGCGCTCATATGGGCCTGTAATGCGTAACAACCGAGCTCATGCAGCCTCACCTATTTTCAATTTTCTAAGAGAATTTGAAGATAATTCCCAACAAATAGGGTATCACAGAAAAGCTAAGACTCTAAGCAATGTTGCTAAGCAAAGATTAAGTTGTGTAAGGATCGATTTTTTGTGAATGCAGTTTTTGTTGTTGAGTAATGTTATGTAATGGTTTCCTATGAAAGTGAGTGAAAGTTTGTTAAACTCACACCTGGATGTGAAAAGTGTGAAAAAATCGGCCAAAACGCTATCATATGAAATGAACAAATGATAGAGTTCAAAATAAACATCTATAGGATGACAAAAAATGCACCAGGAGTTCAGAGTGAGATGATTTCCATGATCAGTCCACTACTCAAGATTGACTTCAACAGTGATTACAAGCTAAGTTTCTGCTTAAATTGCCCCCTGTAGTAACAGTAATGTTGCACTGTTGTTCTTAACACTTTTACATACTAATGAACATGTGATTGGCAGTAAGTACTGAAAAAACAAAGTGGATAGCTCTTTCCAATCATTTTTGAGACCATTTTTACCAGATCAGCCCATTTTCCAAGATGCTTGTTCAGAGATATTTAACAATGGACCAATAGACAAAGCATGTAATGCCCTTTGATTTCTATAGTTAACATGGTTAGTATTATAGGCCTACATTATATTTCATCAGATTTGTTATGTTAAATGTTGTCATTATGAATTTTTTTAAACGACATTTAAGTTTCAATATCAATTCTAGGGTTTCAATTTCATGTTAGCAAAAACAGAGATTTCTTCATATAGATATAGATGGAAAAGCTGAAATTGCAGTGTGCATCTTAGTGTATCTGCACACAAGGTCACGCTTGCACAATCACAATAGACATATACAAAAGAATTTGGCCAGTTCTTTTGCGCTTGCCTACACACAGCCGTGTGTGCTATTTCTTAATTGTTACTTCTGGTTGTTACACATTTGGTAGGTCTGATCTTGCTTATGACCTATTGAAATTGCATTTGGCGACCACTACGCACATTATTGCAATGTTTTGGTTGACAACTCCACAAAATTTTAGAATTTCACTATCTTGGCTGATGGCATCATCAGAATGACCACTGGGGTCTACTACTTTTCCCACAAGATTTTTCAGTACTTCCGGTGCTTTCCTCATTCTTAGGTTGCTTAGTTCTTCTAAGTAGTGGATTGTACATGTGGTCTAGAGGGTTAACTACCAATGTCCCGATTAATTGCTATGTGCCCCGCCTCCACTAGACACCCACAAAATCCTGTAAGTACCCATTTTAAATGAAAAAAGCCCAGGTAGGAGAAGAAAGTGAGAGAAAGTCAAGGTAGCCTATTAGCAAATTGATTTAATCCAGGAAAGTTGAGAAAAGGCGAGTAAATCCAGGTAAATCAAGTGAGTTTCAGCTCCCTGAGACCTTCTACAGATGCTGTCTGCAAGCTAAGTAGCACCCACTTAGCATCATTGTTATCTTGTGCTGTAGCAGGCCGAAGCGAGCTGAATCTCACTTGATTTATCTCTCAAGACATTTCTTACCCTTTCTTGGATAAAATCACCTAGGATCTGAGCAAAACTCAATTTAATTATCTTCACCTTGACTTTGCTAATAGGCTACCTTGACTTTCCTTGCCCTTTCTTGCCCAAGCAGGACTTTTCTTGCCAAAAAAGGTACGTTTTGAATTTTATGGGTTCCTATAACTCCAAATCCAAACTTGCTCCCAAATACTAAACGTGTGTTGCATTTTTTCAGCCTAAATGGGGAAAAAGGTTGTGAGGGATCTCTCTCAGTATGTCCATTATCTAGATGAGACAATTGTTATACCCAAAACATTGCTTACAATTTTATATCAACAAGAGGAAATAAAATTAGATTAATATTACAAGTTAGTACTATCAATACATTCTTACTTCTCTATGATTTGACTGGCTAGTAATTCAGCCATACTGCCTTCTGCATCTTCACTGCTGGCATCTTCTTCTTCCTGATTACACTTTCCCTCATAGGCTTTGAGAAGCAGAGCCACCTGGTATGTTTAATGTACATGAAGAAAAGAAAGAAAAAAAAACATGATAAGATTGCTCTTGCAGAGTAGAATGTGGATGCGAACCCTGCAGCCTTAAATATGGTAAAAGGGTGTATTGTCTATTTACATCACTCATAGTTTACTTCATTTTGCCATGGTTGAGGGAAACAAAAAGTTGCAACATAAAAAAAGATTAAAACAATGTTACTTTCTTTTGTCCTAGTTTGGCTAACTGTTTAGCACATACTCTGGCAAAAGTAAACATCTCTTCTTTACTATTGCAAAAGGAAGCAACATGTTATAGTTTTCAGCAAGGTTCTTCAGCGGTTTGCTGATTTTGCGCTATTTATAGCATAAACAGGGAAGTGGGGTTCTGATTGGCTAACTGAATCACGTCATTGTCTTCACACATCAGTACCTCATTCACCGATTAAGCTGCGAAGCAACTCGTGCGTGACCTAGTTCTTTTTATGCGATAATCAGGAAAAGCAGTCTGACACCGCTGAAGGAATTTGCTTAATACTACAGTGAAGTAAATATAAGATTCACTGTTTTACCATTATAAAGGCTGCCTTATTGATAAGTCCAAGGTGTGAAAACCTCTATCCATCATAGGCTGACAATATCTAACAATCAAAACATCACAAAAACAAGAAGAAGCAAACTAAACAAACATACCTGGCTAGTGAGAATCACTAGTTGCACCAATCTCGGCATGAGCGATAATACTTGTGGTAGTTTCTGTTGACTCTCATGAGTCAGTGTGGTTATTAGGACAGGTAGTAGGTAGCCCAACACTGATCCCTTGACGATACGCTCCATGCCTTGAAGACGATGATGCTTATCTGGAAAGTCCGACACTAGAATTGCATTGCATACTTCTAAGAGCACTTCTAATACCTAGGGACGATAGGAAATAAATAAATAATACAAAAATGTAATTAATTGTAGTTATATCTAGGATTTGGTTTGTTTTGTTTTTTGACCAACTTTGAGAAATTTGTACCAAAAATGGTTAAAAAAGGCTAAGTTTTGCACACAAAAAATCATGAAAAAGCCTGATTTTCACCCAAATTTCAAAATTTTTGGTGTAGTTGATCAAAATTTTTTTTTTAATTGTTACGTTTCCGAAAAATTTGGATCAAAAACATTTTTTTAATCTTCTCCAAAACTGAGCATCTTTGCTCAAATTTAACCTTACAGAGATGGAAGTCTTTGCCATTCTAAATAATAATACTTTCATATACTTTAGACCAATAATTTGGCAGTTATGATGCCAAAAAGTTTCCATAATTCCAGGGTTAAGACCAACCTTAAGGGTGTAAAAATTTCCTGCTGAGACATTCTTAATGAGAATCTAACAGTAACATTAATTCTGCAGTGCACTTACTTCCTCACATCCTTTGAAGCACCTGGATGCAAACATCTCTACGATTTGCTCCAGGAGCAGTGCTTCCTTCCTGGCATCTGCCTGCTGTTCTGGAGACAGTTCAGGCGAGGGTTCTGTGTACAGTACAGCCTCACGTAGCAGGTTGACTTGATAGGCCATGAGGTATTGCATACATGGAGAGGCAACCTGTGATGAAAAATAATAATATAATGTCAAGTTTGAGAAAAATTGGTTCTTAATTAAATCTTTTACTATAATTATCCAAATCATATAATAACAACTTGCTTAACTTCGTCCTCTTCCCCTCTGGCACATGTTCAAATGCAATAACTTTCAATATTACATACTCCATGGTCAAAGTCGAGCTCTCACACTATTTAACATCCTATCTTTATTGGCAACCACATAAGTACCGTTTGATATTTCAAATGGTCTTACATGTACATGTACCTAATAAAATGGAAAAACAATTGTATTGACAAATAAACAATTCATTTAGCTCTATCTATCAAATATGAGATTGAATTAAGCACTGCAGTTACATATAAACAAGTATTCTTCAAATGCTAATGATGTCAATAATAATATCATCAAGACATATATGCTACTGCACTCTTGCAAGCGAATACATACATTACATAAACAAACTAAAAACATACACAAACAGGCTACAGTACAGAACTATATTCTATTACCCCACGACCCATTATTCAAAATCGTGCACTGTGATTTGTTGAAGCGTGTCACGTGAAAGACCATTAATTAGCAATAAAGTGGCCAGGGGAACAAACTTTATGTTCTTCTCGCATCACAGCAAAGCGTCGTTACGCATTCTACACAAAGCATTACGCTTGGTTACGCGTTCTGCAATACTCGCTATTACTTACGCTTTGGCTACGTGTAGAAATAACTTGAAATATTTGGGCAAAAAATGTGATATTTTCTCTTTAAATCGCACTATTTTGTGGTAATAGAATAGAAATAAAGGGTGCAGCATTATCCTTTACCCAAATAATGTGTCCTCGGCAGTAAAAGCGTTTAAATAATGGGTTCGCTGCGCCTCACCCATTATTTACGCTTTTACTGACTCGACACATTATTTGGCGTGTTAAGGATAATGCATTACCCTTTCTTAAAAGCAAGCAATTTTCAAATCAAATTGAGTCTTTAAATAAGTATGTCTTAAGATTCTTTCTGAATGACAATAAAATATATATCGGAAGAGCATTCCAAAACTTTGGTACAGAAGCAGAAAATGTTACGACGCTAATCTGAATACTCACAGGAACCGATGCAAGAATCCTGTCAAATTCTATGCGATCTGCTTTCACACACTGCCTTATCAACTGGCTGGATTCCTTCACTGCTACCCTCAAGATGAACAGCACCAAATCCTCACCAAGTCTGCAGGATCAAAGGAAATCATTTTCATAAAGATTCAAAATAACATTTTTCACAGTAGGAAACGGCAAAATGTGACACAATCATCATCATCATCAGTCAGCTGCGGAGCAGGCGACTACAAGCTTTCTCCAACTATTGCGATCTTGGGCAAGCGAAACAATTTTGTTTAGCTGCAGCATCCCTTCAGTATCTCCCAGGAGGTGCTGGACAAACTGTAAGTACAGTGCGCACGTCCGTCCCGGTTTCCTCTTCCCATGTGGTGGAATATAAAGGGGATATTCTTTCACAGGCTCGTCGTCTTCAAGACGAAGTATATGGCCGAGAAATTTGAGTTGATGAATCTTGACCCCACTGGGAAGCATACCCAGGACCTTAGGGTTGTGAGACCTGTAATAGTGGATTTCAAAAACATTTACCATGCATCGTACATGTAAGTCCTTAAACCCATTGTATGTCCAAACACATTGTAACTATCTGTAAGAGCTATGATGGGTGAAGGATTACTGATGGGTTATACAAAGCTTACAATCAACTCCTGTACCTTGACCACCCCCAGTGTAAATCATTTAATTTTTCATTTTTTCATATTTACTCATAATTTTGAAGGGAAAGCATCAATTTTTCAACAATATACTTAAAATTGATCACTTATTCTTAATCTTGATTTACTTAAGCAGCAGCATTATCAATTTCCATGTCAAAGGTTAATGTCAAAGGTCAACTTCATTTACACAGACCCTCGTTTTACTTCAGTACTATCTATCTTTTCATGCTCTTGGTTTTTCTGCCAGTTTGCTTGTTTTTCCTTTCCCCTTGATTTTCTGTATTCTAGAATTTAGATTAACATCCCACCTAATATTTTTGCTGCCTTCATTTTACTCACCGCAAAAAAGTCTAACTATCCTCTATCAGTATTACCCATATGAAAGGTCAATGGGCTATTCCAGTTGAAATCCCTATACCCCCTATGAAAGACATGACCTCAATTCCACACAGGGAGTCTAAATTTCAAATGGAGTTTACCAAAATGGGTGACTCCATTTAAAATCTACACACCCTATGTGGGAGATTAACAACCTTTCTTCCATATGGGGGTGTATGGATTCTAACTGGAAGAGCCTCAGTACACAGCCCCAATCCTCACCTGCCAGTGATATCTGTGTTTTCAATCTCTCGTTCCTGTCTTAGCTGCTCTGCCATATCTACTAGTATCAGGTCTCTGAGTCTTCCAATGGCTAGGTTATCATTGCCTTCTGTCAGTAAGCGATTCACAAGTGCATTCTGCTGGGCTTGGTTGGGATACAGCACTACCAAACCAGCACTAATGATAACAAAGATAAAGAGAAGCTATAAGTTGAACACCAATGCTAACTTCAGGTAAAGTTACAGGGCTGCCAAAAATTTTCAGCTAATTTTGCACTGCACTTGAGACACAAACCAACAAATATCCACCCAAAATGTAACTTGTCAGAAATTTTAGAGGGCATTTTGAGACAAAATTTGTCAAAATTTTTTCATAAAGCTTGTTGTTTTGTAGCAAAATTTGCTGGAAAGGGGCGTAATTTAAATTTTTTCCGCTCAAGCTACGAAGTTGTTCAAAAGTTGCGGTGGCCAGTCGTGGGATGATAGTTCAAAGTTGCCCAACAGGGCTACCAAATCACTACTCTAATTTACATTGCACTTACTATTCAAAAATTGAATGGACATCTTACACAGAGGGCCAAAAGGGGTACTTGTATAATGGCTTACCTGATTGCATAGCATGCCTCCCTCTGAAGCCCCTCACTTCTAAGGCCTTCAGGTACATCCACCAAAACCTGCCACATCAATGAACTGGAAGAGGACAAAATTGTAAAATAATATTTCTTCATTTTATTGAAACCTCAATAATGATTATATGTTGATCAAAATAACACATATTATGGGGTATCATACTATGGATGTTAATTAGTTGTTAAAATCAGCTGATCTCATAAATGCAGCCCCAAATTGATTAACTTTCTTCTGTGCTGCAGTGGTACAGCTCACTTCTGATATAAATTATTTTAAAATATTAGTGGAAACATAGTCAAGTCCAATATTTTAAAACTCATAACGACACCAATAAATATTGGTTGCCAGACATCCAATTTTATGATTATTATATTTCGGATTGAATATTTTCACTCACTCAGATTCATCAAAACATAATACTGAAGAATGAGTCCACAATGTCTGATGCACTTGTGTCTTACTGTGACCTTGTGACAGGATCACAGGCTGAATGTTCTAAAACTACATCACACAAAAACAAATGCGGTCAAAAGGTTAAGTTAGCCGCAACTGTGCAAAATCAGTTCCCCATATTCTGGGAGAAATCGGACACAAAATTTGCCCAATGGTTTCCGAGTCGTTAACCTGAATGTTGACAGACTGAGGGTGTCAGTGTAGCCTGTACTCATTTTTCTGCTAAGAAACATCCCCACCCACATTGAGTCTCTTCATACGCTTACCCAACACGTGCTGCTAGGTCTGCCTCCTTCTGACTGAAGCTGTGAGACTTGAAGATCACCTGAAATAATACAAAATAAATATATGACCCATGAAAAATTGAATTTTACACTATTTGAAAAAGACTTTTTACAATGGCCGATCGATCACGTAAAAGAACCATGTCACGCCTGTGCCACGCGATGCTACACAGATTGATCGGCGAATGAGGTGCTGATGTGATGATGACTTGATTTGATTCGCCAATCAAATCCCGACCTCATGTTTATGCTATACATGGCGCCAAATCGGGCAGTGCGAAAGATCTTTGCAAATATGTGTAGTGCTGTTTGATGTAATACCTGGGTACTTCACCTGAGTAAGGTGTCTTTTTTGGGGGGTAAT
The DNA here is from genome assembly GCF_039555335.1 of Amphiura filiformis. NCBI lineage: Eukaryota > Metazoa > Echinodermata > Ophiuroidea > Amphilepidida > Amphiuridae > Amphiura > Amphiura filiformis. Next base: position 36,206,126 of record NC_092638.1, on the reverse strand, counting down.
TAGTCTTTCTCTATGAAAACATGCATAATGTTAGTGATGTCCAAACCAAATTTGGAAGAAATAAGTCTACGTCCGTGCCTGAAACCTGAAAGCTTATAGTCTCAACAGGACCGTGACTAGTTTTATTTATTTTATTTTAATTCATGACCAGGAAAAAAATACCAAAACCTCCATTGCTGTTGTACATCATGCCTAGAAAAAAATAAGGAATCAAGGAATCATTTTCCAGGGAAATTTCCTTCATGTACAACTGCATGGAATGAACCAAGCACAGAAAAAATTCGTATTGCAGATTTATATAGCTTTATTCTGTAAGCTGCTTAGTTCCTCAATGGAGTCTTTACGCTAGTCTAACTCATGAATATCTTACACCAGGGATACACCTAATTTTGGCACCAAATTACAGCTGAAAATCTGCTGTCACTTTTATCAGTCTCACCTGTAGTACAATCAGCATACACTGTGCAATGCGTTGATCCTCCTCTCTTATGGCTTTATCCAGGATATCACACACTCTGGTCAAGTGGTTCTTATTCACAGCCCGTTGCCTCATCAGCATCTGTGCTAAGGTTGATTGCAATAGGTCGCTATGAACACGATGACAACAGTTACTTCCTATATGGTGCAGTAACTTGTTGACTACCGAGTCTACTGGCATCATCAGATCTGGCAACACAATCAGAATTATCAGGTAGGTTATATAACCAAGGTTCCCGCACCTTAAAGCCTTTAAAATTCAAGGACTTTTCAAGGTCCAAAAGCATGATTTTCAAGGACTTACCAAGTTACCACAACACAAAAATCATGGTGCGGCTCTCCATGCGGCACGTATTAACAAAAGTGACAGCTCCTCTCCACTCCCCAGATTTTGTCAAAATTATACTTTAGGTAAAATTCCAATTTTCAAGGACTTTCAAGGACCTTGTGCAAATTTCCAGGACTTTCAAGGCCTTGAAAAGGTGTTTTCAAATTCAAGGACTTTCAAGGACTCTCAAGGACTGCGGGAACCCTGTATAACTTCAAGAAAGCAAAAGATTGGCTTCAGCCAGACATTGTGTATAAAGATCTGGGTCACATGAACTTGAAAGCACAATGGTTTCTGATGACCTGCACCTGACATTTGAGGACCGTATAAGCTACCTTACACCTCGTCGCTGTAATGACAAGACCATGTATCTCAAAAAAGTGAAATGTTCAGGAGGGTAAAAATGCATTGCTGTCTTGAAATTTTAACACAAATGACTGTTTTCCTTTGTCAAGAAATAATGTTTTGTATGCGCTTTACTACAGTCATGACTGCAATAACTCCAAATACAAAGATAGATACAAAAATGGGTTTTTGCACAATATGTATAACTAGCGGGAGACCCGCGCTTCGCGCGGGTCCCCGCTAGTTGAGTAAACTGGAGCGGTTAGTAAACTGGAGTGATTTATGGTAAACGGTGATGGTAATGATCCTATAATAATTTTATTACCTGGAAATTTTTAGAATTAAGAATTTCCCCTAAAGAACTTATTTGTAAGGTCTTCCCTCAATTCCCCCAGACCCCCATGTTGGAAGTTGCGACCGCACATCATGTGCATGTCACCGTTGGGGGGGCAAGAAATCTTTAGCGAGCTGAAAGGGGGGGCAAGCCGAGAGGGGGGCAAGCGATTTTGGCACACATTCTTGGGGCGCCTTTTAAATAAAACGCTCTAAAAAGGCTTAGGAAAACCGTACGGAAATATGCAAATTTTCAAGCTCGCTGTGCTCGCAACATGTATATAGACCATTAAAAGGTTTGCAAATTGGGATCCCAAAAATTTGGCATGTGCAAGGGGTGGGGGGGGGGGCAAAGATTTTTGGCGGGTCGAGAGGGGGGGGGCAAGCGATTTTGGCGAGCCGAGGGGGGGTAGCGATTTTTGGCGACCAGCTCGGGAAATCCCAGGGGGGCTCATAATTATTGCACAGCCCTTATATTTAGAAGGTGCGACATTTGAAATGTAAAATAATACCGGGTTATATAATGTAATAATAAAAATATTTCCTTGCCCCCGGGCCACCTCTGAAACAAATTTATATATCCCTAATCCCCCCTGCTGTGGGCCCCTCTGAACACTACGATCCTGTCTACAAAACTGTATAAAGGGGCTAAAGGATAGTGTATTATTTGTAAGGTCTTCCCTCAATTCCCCCAGACCCCCATGTTGGAAGTTGCGACCGCACATCATGTGCATGTCACCGTTGGGGGGGGCAAGAAATCTTTAGCGAGCTGAAAGGGGGGCAAGCAATTTTTCGCCAGCCGAGAGGGGGGCAAGCGATTTTGGCACACATTCTTGGGGCGCCTTTTAAATAAAACGCTCTAAAAGGCTTAGGAAAACCGTGCGACGGAAATATGCAAATTTTCAATTTTCGCTGTGCTGCTCATAACATGTATATAGACCATTAAAAGGTTTGCAAATTGGGATCCCAAAAATTTGGCATGTGCAAGGGGTGGGGGGGGGCAAAGATTTTTTATGGTCGAGAGGAGGGGGCAGCGATTTTTGCCGAGCCGAGGGGGGTGGCGATTTTGGCGAGCAGCTCGGAAATCCCCAGGGGGCTCATAATTATTGCACAGCCCTTATATTTAGAAGGTGCGACATTTGAAATGTAAAATAATACCGGGTTATATAATGTAATAATAAAATATTTCCTTGCCCCCGGCCACCTCTGAAACAAATTTATATATCCCTAATCCCTCCTGCTGTGGGCCCCTCTGAACACTACGATCCTGTCTACAAAACTGTATAAAGGGGCTAAAGGATAGTGTATAAATGTAATGTATACAAAATATTTCTCTGGCCTGTTCACTTAAACTTCTTTCCTGCTATAATCAGTGATAATGTTGTAAGGTTGTGCAATAGAACTGATTTATAATATTCCTTGTATAACCTGACCAATGTCCCTTTTTAAGCAACTCTAATTTGACATTCCATAATACTGAAGCAGAACAGGGAATACCACTATGTTTGACATATTATAAACCCCACTACATGTACATACATGTATAACTGTCTGATGTGAGAAGTGATGTTTAGTTTTTGTTACTCTATGTCAATGAACTTTTAACACTCATAAAGTTCCCTGACCTTTGCATTAAACTTAATTAATTAATTGCTTACTCCTAAATTCATAACAAATAAAGTATCCTATATTTTAAGTCATATTAAGCTACAAATGGAAAAAAATGTGTGGAGTTGAATAATAGCGTGCTTTTTATTGGAGAAAAAAGCCAAAAATTTTTACACCTTCCTTTTATTTATATAGATAACATTCCTTTCTACATTGGTTGAAATGTGTAATGACAAAACCTCGTAACTACGTACTATATCTTATCTTATCCTTTATATTAGATCCACGGTTTTGTCATTTCAACCGTGAAAATCAGGTTACTGTGGGTTTATCGTTGCAGATAGACCAACAAGGTTTTGCCAGTATAAAGCCTGGCTTGCTAGCTACAAAATCGCAATTTCACCGAAAAGTGAGATACAAGCTTTTGTCATTACAGCGATGAGTCCTTTTTATTGTAACATAGCGTTGTTGGGCAGGAAAAACCTCTTATGCGTCATTGGCCTCTGAACATGTTGAAGGCAAAAAACCAAGTTAGAGGTGAGCCTGCACTCCATAGTAAAACTTAACCAGTCCACAGCAAGGTGAAAAACCACGTCTCTATCTACAGTTGAATTGTGCTGTCCATGATTGCTGTAACTTGCTGGTGGTTACATGTGTGTCAGAGTATGTGTGGAGTAGGGTGTGAGGGTAGGTATTGGCTTGTTTTCACCGACAAAAATGGACCCACCTGTGACATTTCACTCTTAAAGCGTAGACCCACAGCAACCGTGGACGTCCATGGTCATAAGAGAGCGACAGAGGGTGCTACACACTGTAATAATACATATGGGTATAGGTCCCCCATATTAGTAGATGCAATACCAGGTCCATGGTTTGGTGGTTACAAATCATATCTTACTATAAAAGTCCACCCTTTCAATAATGAAATGTCAGTGCGTAGAGGTCTGGTAACTACACATGCGGCTCATAGAGTCCATTTTTGTCGGTGAAGATATGTAGGGGTGTGTGTGGGGGTGTATGTATTCACATTGCTTACCATTTGGTACCCCTTCAAGAGCCGGTACTGTTCCTAATTGTTGACATACATGATGTGGCGCCCTCAAGCCTGGATTGTGCCACTGATCTACCCAATCGTTGGAGCAGGTCCAAATGAGATTATTGATCACATCGTAACATATACCTGCATGAAAATACCGTAATCAACACATTCATTTGGTAATCTGTTGTTTCACTCTACTAACACACAATGAATAGGAATTACACAGCAACTAGTCAACCTTCTCTTTTCTGTGTTTTGCCAAGATGTTTTCAGGATAGAAAAAGTTTGTCCGTATAAGCCCTTTCGCAATTACAACTGCACATGTGCAGAAACAAAAGTTGCCAAATAAAATTAGAGATAAATACGAGGAGGCTACTGTACATTTCCAATGCGGTGAACTGTGCCGTTTGCATAAAAACAGCTTGTGCTGGAATTTTGCCATTATTTTGTCTTTATTTCTTCATGATACATTGTATTTGATTAAATATATTGATATCATGAAGATATAAAGATAAAATAATCAGCAAAATTCCAGTACAAGATGTTTTTATGCAAACGGCACAGTTCACCTACATTGGAAATGTACAGTAGCCTCGATTTATCTCCAATTTTTCCCCATAATGCATTGCAAGTATGCCGAAATCTGGAATTGCGAACCGGCTTATTGTGTAAAAGAAAATTCTTCCAACAAGTTTTAGATCAACTTCGCAAACATTTCTCTAGAGATTAAGCGGTACTTTTCATGGTATTACTTTTTCATGCTACAACAATGTCAAATTTTTTGACACATCTTCTACATGTATGTAGCTAATTTTAAGTGTCAGAGATGTCAGTCAGTGTTGCCAAAAAATCCTGAAATGGCAAAAAATTTCCTGAAATGTACTTTGCCCATACATTTGTACAGGATCATCTGAGTAAAATTTCCTGATATCAGGAAATTTCCTGAAGACTGGCAACACTGACGTGTTCTATATAGACATACACACTATAAACTAAACAGTCCAGTCAGTTTTTAGGGACCGTTGATGCCTACAAGCATGCAAACTTTTTGAAGGCGATTTCAAAGCATACAAATCAAACACTGCCATTGACTCACCTAAGCCTACAACTTGAGACCCTCTGGCTACAGAACAAGTAGGGGCGTCAATAAAGTCTATCCTATTTGCAAATGATCCGTCTCTAATACTGAAGCACAGGTTGGTCCCAAGAGCTGTAAGAAAACAAAGCAATCAACTTATTAAAGTGGATATTCATACAAGAGTGCGACTAATGAGAACTACCTGCCAATTGGCCAAAATGAATATTGTGTCCAATTTTGAACCAATCAATGAGGGTATTAATAAGATCATCTGCAAATGCAAGTTTGAGCGTAAATAGTTTAAAGCCTAGTCATAATTGGCAATTGAAATGAGCATTTCACGTTATCAACCATTCAGAAATGCTGTTAGATGACCAGTAGTGTCCAGAAAGTTTAAGTGGATATTCATACAAGGGTAAGATTAAGTGGGTGCCAGGAGCCATTTGGATCCCGGGAATCATAAAATGGCTCCTGATCCTATCATCCAGCCTGCACCAGATGACACTTTTGGCTGAAAGTGATTTACAGACTGTTGATTTCAACACCTTGAAATTATCAAACAGTGCTCACTGGAGTTACCTCCCCTTTGATAACTTAAGTAAGCTTAATTTGATCAGTTTTACTATAAACACTGAACGAAGTGGGTAAAATCTTTTTTAATTTGCTGGGTTTTACCCACATTGAAGACTGCCCTCCTTGTGTACGCCATACAATGTACTTCGAAAAGGCTAATTGAATCACCATAGACTGATGACAGAATAAAGCTCTCCCACATCTCCTACATAGGTGTGTAGATTTCAAATGGACTAACTCATTGAGGCAACCCTATTTATGTATATATTTCAACTAGAGTAGCTTATATCTTAAACAAATTTCTTTTATTCTGGCCTATGTACATACCAGATCCACAGGTTCTGGTCCTGTAGTCAAATCAACGGTATGATTGGAATCAGTCTCAGAATACAGCAAGGCTCTCACCAAGCTGACATCAGCTGAGATGATAATGACAAAAAATCTCTTCAAATATCCCGAAAAACACATGAATAATTGGTGCAAAATATGAATTTTTTAGTGTTTGCTGTTCAAAAACAGACAACTTTTTAACATATTTGTGACTAATTTAGTTTGATCAATAATCTAGTTGGTTTATCGTCATTAAATCAAAACAATAGTTGAAAGCTTTGCTTCGAATAATTGTTTTTACCAACTTATTAATGGGAAGAAATTAACCTGTGCATCTGATATAGTTAAAATATTGAAAATAAAACTTTGAAAATCTAAGGATAGAAAAGAAAAGAAAAGGATTTTACAGACCAAATTACCTTGAAATTTTCCAGCAGATTGTATGTGAGAATGTTTTAAATATAGGATGTAATTAGGTATGTGTAGCCTTATTTGCTGTACACACCTGGACCAATGTTTAGCATCACGTATCATTGCATTCAGTCACAATGATTTATTATGTACACAGCGTAAACAGGTTGTCATTGTGACGTCAATGCCACCATCTTGAGGGTACGGAGTGCCTTGTTGCTAAGATCACCGTGTTGACGCTTGACTGAAGAGGTCGTCTGCGCCTGCGACTTCTGCGTAATCGGGGTGTAATGTCTAACGCATGACATGCAGAACGGCAGTACCCACAAGATGGCGGATCCCCCGGAAAAGGCTGACGGCTCCTATTGGCTAATTCAATCATCCCAATCACAACAACAGATCAGTAATCTAATTGGCAGAGTATGTGCCAAAGCTTCACTAAGAGCCAATGAAGGGTCACGAAAAGCCTGCCTATGTCGCTTATTAGGCCAAGAAAAAAATCCAATTTAGCGCATAGCGCAACGCGTCGGCCGTAAATTTTTTTGCCTCTATGTTCATTTTTTTCAGTATCGTATAGCGATACAATTTCGTCTTTTTTTGCAGTTTGGTTGTTGTTGTTTTTTGTACACATTTCGCCATGATTGTAAAAGAGGCAAAACTATTCATTGTGTGTATATATTACTATGTTTCTGTATTTGAATATCAAAAAATACATAAATATTGTGCCTTGACTGTAAAAAAATATTGCATAGCTCATATTCTTAAAAAAATAACAAAATAAAAAAACCGCATAGCACTTAACTTATTTACGAAATGTGTCTGAGACATACTTTCTTTTTTATTTGGCCTTAACAGGGCGCATACATAAATCAGAGCAAAAGGATCGTTCTTCTCTGGTAGGTAGTGTAGCGCAACCTCTTTAATTGGGCCATCTAAAAATAAAATTCTGTTTTCGGTAACATGCTCTGAAAAAATTGGGGGAAAAAATAAAAAATAAAAAAAATTTATGGACAAATTTTATTTGCACATTCTGAAATTTCACCCCAATTTTACACTTGCATCTAGCCAAAAATGGTATATGACTCGAGTCTCACAAAAGCTCTTCTCATACTTTACAAGTACTGACCAATATAATTTAGCAACTATAATTGAAGATCAAATTAAAAAGACTAGTTTGCATATGACATCCTGTCAACCAGACCAAACATGCTGTACTGTGTAGGTCAGCAACCAATCACACCGCGCCTTCGCCCTGATGTCAGACGCAAACTAGTCTTTTTAATCTGGACTTCAATTATAGGCTTGTATTATTATCCATTACGTGACACGCATCATACTACATATTACCCGAACATGTACACATATTAGAGAGTTGGCGATTTCCAAACATACGTATCATACTCCCAATCGAGAGAATGATTAAGTCCCACTAAAAAAAAAAAAAAAATAGCTAAGGCCTAAATATCAATACCCAGGTCAATACTGTGACATGTTTCTTAGAAACGATAAAAATGTAAAGCAAAAAGTCTTTTCTAGTAAGTATCTATTTATAATGAGAGAGGGAGGCCTATGTGCTGTGTCATAGCATGACATCAGTCAATATGAGACATTAAATATTAAATGCGAGGATCCAGAGGATACATGCCTGAGAAAATATATAATAATTAAAGAAATGGAGCTCCATTTCTTTAATTATTATATATTTCTCTCTAATTCTCTCTAATTATAATTAATTTACATTGGCCGTGCAACATTTACGAGAGAATAAAATCATTACATGTTCAATTCGCCGGCTGATCCGCCATGAGCTGTTATGGCGTGTGGTGGTGAGCCAACGACATGTAATCGTTAGTGCACGCTGGTTCGAATCCGAACGGTTCTGATTTTTTCTCTCCTTTATTATAGCTCCATTTCTTTAAGTATCTATTTAAATTGAACTGTATTATTTAATGGCAGAAAGTTGTGGGGAAAATAAAATAAATGTGATTATCACACAACTTCATATCAGAATTTCGACACAGACGACTATTGAACAAATTTCATTTTTTTCCCCAAGTGGCATAAATTTTTTTTGTGGCACCAAAAAACTCTGGACGGGCGTGTTACCGGAAACATGAACATATTTTATTTTGGCCTTGTTACAGACAGGTTTTATTACATAATTTATATTATCAGAGGATTGATGAGCTGTATCTCACACTGGAAATCTGCTGGTATAAATTTCTAGACAAAACATCTACATTTACAATCAAGAATCACATTTCCCAATATTTTGAGGAAACTTATCTACATGTTCTTCTTCTTACTTCTAATACCAGACATGCCGGGTCCGCCGCCAAAAAGTGAGCGTGCGCTAGAATTTCCCCCACCGCCTGGGGGTGTTATTATCATGATGATGCTGTTGCCATCACTGTAGATGGGGGTCTTGCGTAGTAACTTCAAGGTCAGTCCACAACTTGTAGTTGCTGAAAAAGAGGAAGGGATACATCAAACTAATATCAATGCGGTTCATGGTCAAGAATGATTTCTTTCACAAATTTCGCTGCCACCTTTCCACTAATTGTATTATTTTTTATTTTTGCTTTTAAAAATATTTCTACCTTATTGTTTGTAATAACGCCCCGGGGCGTTGCATTTTTCCAAAAGGGGGATGATTATTGAAGGTGAATTGTTAGTGAAAAAAACTTTCAAAATCTGGTTAAATTTCCTGATGGTGCTCCTGTAGAAAAAAGGGATTTACGGTTATACTAATGGCGACGCCCATGGAAAATATCATTTTCGTGGTAAATACATCAACATTACACCATATTATACCATAATTAGACAATGGAATGGATAGAAGTGTGAGTCATAACAGGTTTTGTCCATGCAATTTACCAATCGTCCCTGACAAGAGTGACTGACTGATGCCAGTTTTAAGCTTACTCACATGATATAGCATGGAATTTTTGTCAATTTTTCACAGAAAAACAAGCAATACAGTATTTAGTACTCCATGGTCGGGGCCAAAGTACTAAATGAAGAGTTCATACTTAATTAAGGCACAGTCAGCAAGGACCCAAATACCCCCAATTTCCTCCCCATAACCGAGCGCGCTATTGCACGTAGTAGTATAGGGAGTCCTAGTTCTCTTGTTTTAATTCTGTGTAGCTAACAGAGAAACATCCACTGTTTTAATGGTAGCCTAACCCTAAGCCTAATCCTTACCCTAAAACTTACACTAATCATAACTCCAAACATTACTCTAACAATTATCTCTTTAGGGGGTGAACTCATACAAGTACTGAAAATTACTATATAAGGGACGGCTTAAAAACTCAACCACCGGTTCAGTCTGGTTGGAGCTGGTTTCTATAACAATGAAGCGCGGCTCAACTGCCATCAACTGGTCGAGTTTTGAAGCCACCTCTAAACAAATTCCTCTACACCTACCAGTTTCTTCTTTATTCTGTTGAGGTACAGAGGCACCAGTCAGTGTAGCCAACGTAGCAGCAGGATTGGCCCTGTAGGTACGTATTCTAGCTAACAGAGGGTCACCCACAGCTTTGAGGGTCTCGTCTTTCCGTGTTAGCGTCTTTTTGTTCTTTCACAGGAATAGCAGTTAGAGCACCATCTTGGTCCTGATGGGTAAAAAATGATACAAATGACAAATAAATCTGATATAATAATAATATTGTGGAATTTGAAATTTATAAATACATACATAAAATCAAACAATCAATAAACATTTCATATCAAATTTCTAGATGATCTGAGTCAGTATCATCACATGCTTGAAAAGGATACCACTGTGCACTGTGCTGCTGGCAGGACTCAGAATCTGATTAATCAATGGCTTCTTGGCAATGATTTTATCCTTCTCTGTAACATTGGTAAGTCTCTATACTAATTCCAGGTTATGGACCTACACAGAAACATGTTTTGCATGAGATAGGAAGAGGGAAAGGTGAAATGAGGAGGGGGCACTTTTTTGTTCTGAGGAAAAGATAGGGGGAAGCACAAGATTTGGGCGGGGGACAAATGCCCCAAACACCCCGTCACATGATAATGCTACTGCCTTTACTGTAAATACCTGGATCTCAAAGATGTCCATGTAGACTGGTTGTCCCTTGCCAGTCCTATCAGCACCACTAAAACACCATACCCAATAGAAATAAGTGCCATCAGTGCAGAGGGTGACTGTCATCCTGTTACCGGTTGCTGTCTGATATTTCTCTGGCATTGCAACAGATCTCTCATTCTATTTGGATGGGAAGGTTAAAGAAAAGCAAAAATCAACATATATGTAGGGTTTTTCTTTTTTACCTGAGGTCGTTTGAGGTCACAGAGTAGTTACAGAATCACTTTACTGTTAAATACAATAGTGAAATGTGCAGCAGTGTCTTAACCCTAGATCCACATGATAAAGAATGGTGAATTCAGAAGCTAGTGCAGGTTTCTTAATTCTTATGGATTTTGCATATCAAAAACAATTGAGAATCCTGAATTAGAACCATGGATTGTATCTTCATTTACATGTAGATAGCCCAGGAAACAGTAGCACAAAGCTGTACATTCATATGGGCTGTTGTCGACAAGGTTGTTGTCGATAATATTGTCAACAAAGCAATTTTTCTAATTGTCGACATGCATGGAACAATTGTCGACAAAAAAAATTGTCACTAGAATATTTGACATGCTTAAAATTGCTATAATTTACCAATTTACCTATTTCATTCGTAAGTGGTGCAGATTATCTTTCCATTACAATCCCAATATTCTGTTGTGTATATGTGGCATATGGTAATATCTCTGTGTTGATGCCTAATGTGATCTCTGAACTTAATATTTTGACTTTACTAAAGCATTGCTTTGTCGTCAACTTGTCAACATCGGGTCTTGAGATTTGATGATTGTCGACAATGAAAGTTCTACTCGACAACATTCATTAACAACCATGCATTCTTGCAAAGCTCAGTAGCACACAGCTGCAACTCCATTATATACACATGGAGTTAAGCCTCTGTGCCACTGAGCCCTCAGTTGTCAAGAGAAAATCATTCATATGGTAGCTAATGGAGATACGTCTGTTTGCCGCTGAGCCAGCTAATATACCCATATGAATTTACCTTAAGTGTACTTGTGTTGACTTCATTGCACAGCAAAGTTCCCTTGGTATCCATCTCCATTGGTCTGTGTACCAGCAAGGTACCTCCATGGGCAACCCAACCCTGGTCCATATCAGAGTTGCGGGAATATACAAAGCCCCTGCAAAAGAATGATGACCCGAACTATAAATGACATGTACAGTTTTGTAAAAGGCTTGTGTGCCTACCACCAGGGAGTGGTGATCCTCAAGACTTTTGAAAGTCTTAAATTATATTACTCACTCCATGGACAGGGTCAAAGTATTAAACATAGCATTCATAATTAATAATATTGGTGCCAAAAATTTAGTTCAATTGCCTCTCTTCCAAGTTTTAGTACTAAAAATTGATAAATTTCCAAAGCTCACTTAATTTCAAACTATGATTAATTCTTGAGCAGTGTGTTCTTGTTTGTTTGTTGAGGTTTGTCCATATTTTTGCTTGTAAAATTGTTTTTAATTTTAACTTTCTTTTGTTGAAGGGGAAGCTATTTCTATCCTCATTGGCTTTGGCCATTTTCATCTTGTCAGTGATTTGTTTGTTTTACCTTATTGTTATATTTTGGTGTTAATTTAAAACCAAACAAAATACATTTAATGCAAAATTACAGTAAAACCAAATTCATCAAACCAGGAAGTAATTTCCTTATAGTGGTTTGTAACTTTTTTTATAGACATGTAGAGGCTCCTAACAGTGGTTTGTAACATTCAACATGATTGTATATCGCAAAAGGCTTTTTTTGGACAGTCTCATGGATGGCTCTAGCATTTTGTAGGCCGTCCAATCTTGTGACAGGCCATTCAAATGACGGCCGGACAGGTCTCTAGCTAAAGCTTTGGTATGATTTGCAGACGAGAAGCACCATGGGTTGTGTACTTACTCAATAAGGTCGTGCGTCATGAATTGGGGTATAGGAAAAGGTGGAGGCGTTACATTTTTTCATTTTATTCGGGACGTTTTGTCCCAGATCTCAAGAATGGAGAGGGGTACTGAGCTAGTTTTAGTCACATTTTGTTGCTAATTTATCTAGCTAAAATTGTGGAAAGTAAAAACTTCACACTGTATATACTTTTTGAGATATTGCAATTCAAACAATGCAGAGTCAGGGGTGGAGGTGCTTACGGTTGAGGTGCCTACGGTTGAGGCATGTGTTAAAGTATAGGGAATATTGATTTTTCATGCCTCCCGAATTTATCTTTTACTGCAACTTTGTAACCCAGCAAGGTATTGAGATGGATTATGTACCATTGTTTTGGTATTGATGTCTAGTTTACAATTTGACCAGTTTTACTCCAAGCTAGGTTAATTTGTTGTAAGTGTGCTGCATTCTGTGTCATGGGTTCTAGGCTTTTCCTATACGTTACTGTGTTAACTATTCATTTATGCTCCGAAATGTTCTGAAGGTCATATTTCTTGAAGGAGTAACTTCACTGCTGTAAAAGTTTACATTTTTTGGATGGAAATTTGATGAGGAATTCAAATATGCCATTGGTTTTTGTGTGAGGCATGGAGGAAAAAAAGTTTTGATTGAAAATGTAATAAAAATCATAAAAATTATCTACGACTTTTGAACACCCTGTATCTCAGTTAGGCAACATAACTCATTATTACAAGTTTGCTTTTTTTGAAAGCCTACAATGTTATTAGCACATCTAAAAAGGTTTTAGCAGAACAGGTGTTTATGTTAGTAAATAAGAGAGGAACAAAATAGTATACTTTTTGAACCAAAATTCAACTTTTCCACCTATATGACATTTGTGGCACCCTGTATATTGACCAATTGTTTGTACGTGTGCATTCCTGGTACTCTAAGCTTTACAGTGATATATAATTTTATAGGGTTTTGATGAAAATTTTGTGAATTAGATCAGTTTAAGTACAAAAACATGTAAATTGTTAAATTTTTTAGTATGTAACGCATTTGGCCCCCAATTCATCGCGCACGACCATAACTCAATAACTTGAGTTGTAACTCAAAGCCATACATTGAAGACATGGCGTAAAGAAGGTCCAGTTACACTTATACTGATGCTTACCTCAATGTACCTTTGAGTCCTGAGCCTACTTTAGCCAAACCTATACCATTGCAACCTGTTGTGTAGAGATAGCATCCATCACATGCAACTGTGCGACCTATGTCAGGATCTAATGCAAAATGGAAATAACACAATTCATATCATGACATAGGCAACCTTAACATTTAAAAATGAACCCTATACACAGGCATGAGAATGATCATCCATGAAAAAAAAAAAAGTTTAAAAAAAACCTGAAAAAGCATGTGAAATGAGGCTAAAAAGGCCAAAAAAGGGCTGAAATTAAAAGAAGTGCGAAAATTTGGACCACAAAAAAGCAGGAAATCCTGCAAAAACAGGGAAAATCTCATGCCTGAATACAGGGGGTGGGGCAAGCAGGTTCAAATTACTTTGAAAAATGTGTGTAGCAATTATTAGCAAAAATATTATTAAGGTGCTATCCTTATGGTATTAGCATATGTTTACATTGTAACAAATTGCTATTCAAGCTATGGGAGCACGCTTTTTAAACTTTTATAAAATTTTCTGCAAAATTAAATTGTATTGGCCAATCTTGGAGAATCCTGGGGGTAGGGGTTAACCAAAGAGGAGGGTGGGTCCCCAGCCCCCCTGGATCCACCCTTGGCACAATACACCTTCTATAACCATTGTACAATGTACCTTTATCTTTCTCTTTATCTTCACCACCTTTTTCAACATCATTTGGTCTCAACATGTCTTCGAAACCCCAGCATACAATATGTTTGCTTCCCAGTAGAGATGATGTACATCCTGGTCCACCTTCTAGTTTGAGTAGCTTATGGACAATATCAGCAACTTGGAGAGAGTAAAGATTACCCTGGAGTCTTTGTAGTAGATGCACTGTATGGATCAGTGTTATGATTGAACCTCTGTGGAAACAATTGAACCAGGTTTATTGTTACTACACTTCTACTTTATTACAATGCCAGAACCCAGCAGTTAGGACATTGAGGGCAAGGGTTGACTCTTCTTACATGGGACCACCAGCTTTACATGTCTCCAAGCCACAAGATGGAGACGCTGTTCATACACTACATATCTACACATGCTATAAAGCAGTGTATTGAGATTTGAGAAGCAATTCTACAAAATGTATATTATTTAAAGTCATATTGTAACATTTGCTTAGTACATGTAGGTGCCCCTGCAGTATTTTTTGTAAATTCTGCTTTTTACACAATTGTAATGTACTAAAAGCAAACTAACATGTATCCTGCAAAAATCAATACTTAAGGGGGTACTACACCCCTGCCCAAATTTGTGTCTATTTTTGCATTTTTCTTAAACATTATAGCGCATTGGGGACAAGTAAGATATGTATGTTATAGGGGCAAGGACTACAACTACTGCACTGTAAATTTTATTTCAGCACAGACAACAGTTGTAGGGTTACAGTCAAAAATGAGGGAAAACCAATATTTGATCAATAAATCAATAACTACTTGCTTTGAGTTGCTCAATTTTCAGTACAGTAGTTGTAGTCCTTGCCCCTATAAATTAAATATACGTATCTTAATTGCCACCAATGTGCTATAATTTGTGAAAAATGCAAAATAGGCATAAATTGGCCAGGGGTGTAGAACCCCTAAGCTGAGGTAGTTTTGTCAAAATCTCAGATTTTGAATAAACCGTCTGAACAAGACACGTAATTATTATGATGGAAATATTTAGTCAAATGCTTATGAGATGTTCATAACACCTCATAAGACTTTGACTTGACTTGTCACCAAAACTGCTGTCTGTCCAAAATATGACACTGAAAACATTATAAACCAGCTGCCCTTCTGGGGGAACAGTCAGTTCAAATAGATTGCTATACATGTATAGCCTTAATTTAAATCTAGCCTTGATTTGGGTTCACTTCTAACTACACTCCTAAGTCACAGGAGTCACAGACATTAATTTTGCCAGTCCCATGAGCTACCTGCCCATTTAAAATTACAGGTGGACAAGTAAGTGAGGTAATATCTTGGTTACATGTCATTACTTACAAGTTACATTTACAGGGACTGCCTTTTGAGAGGAGTGAGAGCAATCACTCCTCTACAGCTCTTCTGAAGTCGTATTTGCAAGACCGATTTATAACTCCTCTAGATGACTCGTTAAATTCTTAATGGCCACAGGTGCAAACAGCTCTTTTAAAGCTTTCTTGAAGAGACCATAAGAGCATTCTACAGCTTTTTTCTCATTTTCAAACGGCAAACTCTGCATTTACGGTACTGAAAAAACGCACTCTGTCAAGCCTGCATTCAAATTCAATGCATTTTGATATCATTAATAGAGTATGACATGAAAACTATGTATCAATTTTCATATTAAAATTACAAAACAATGTGCAAAATTCAATTTTTTTTTTTTTTTTTTTCCATGATCCTAGCATTTAGGTCTAGGTCCAGAGACACTACAAAACCGAAAAAAAAACTTTTTAAATTTTTTTTTGCAATTTGGTACCAGTTACCCGCCGAAAAAAATCTTGGTACCCGGGCACAAAATTACCCGCAAATCAGACCCCTAGACTCAAGGCAAGCGGTTTGTTATTTATGATAAGAAAAGAGGTACCGCTATAGGATGTACCTCATTTCCTATCATATATACTGAACCGCTTGTCTTGAGTTTGCCCCAATAATATAAATTGTGTTACCGGTGTGTTATTATTTTTTGAGAAAAATGCAAAAATAGTCAAATTTACCACATGGGTGTAGTACCCCCTTAAAGAAAAGTGGACGCAAAGTTTGAAAGGTAGACACCAGTTTTATTATATTCTTAGTCAGTGGGAGTGGTCTATTACGTAGACACATAATCTGATTCGACAATCTCATGATTTTGGGTGTCGTCTATCAGGCCGTAGACGACCCCACGTCATCATGAGCGTAATACGCTCATACAAATGTAGAGGTGCGCATATGTATCGCGTTGTATGCGTAGACGCAGTGCGGAATACTCGCACGCGCTAGCACTAGCAGTATGCGCAACAAAAGATGAGAAGTTGTAAACAAGTTTCGTTCATTTTAGAAAAAGGGGAGTTTTTATGACGGTAACTAAATTTTTGCTTTAAAAAATAGTTTACAGTTATTAAAATAATATTTAACTGACTAAGAATGAGAATAAGCGATCTATAGGAATTTTTATTTTGCCTATCCTCTACCTATGATAGCGACAGGCAGGCCCAATATTTTTATCGTAGTTGCGCCGGCATCCACTACTCAAAATATTGGACCTGCCTGTCGTCTATCACACGGTAGAGGATAGGCAAAATAAAAATTCCTATCGTTTATTCTCTAAATATTCACTGAGCTGAGCTATTCAACTAGATGGTATTGAAACCGTACTACTACGTACGGTATTAAATTTCAAATATTGAGTGAATTGATTTACGAGACATTCAATATTTATTGAATTTATCTTGATGAATATCTCCAGTCATAAAATTATTATAAAACTACTAATTTGCTGTATGGATGTAGGCCTACAATACATGTACCATACCGGTATGTAGTCAGTGGTGTGACAAGTTTTCAAAAGTCAGAGGCAGAGGTCTCTATTCCGACTGTTTTAAAATTTCCCTTGCTATGATCGCTGTTATACTATAGCTAATTCCCCCATTGGATACATTTCCCCAACTTACTCACTGACAAAAGTGGGAGTTATGTCCCCCCACTTTGAGCAATATATAGTGTCCACTTTTCAAACTTGATTTACCTCAGCTACAGTGAATACAAATTTACAATGCATAGTTCTAGGCATGTTCACAAAATTTTCAAGTAGGATATTTCACATGGAAATAATTTTGTTTAAAAAGGTGATTATTTAACTTACATCTAAAAAATGAGGGGTCAACCATGTCTGTAGGTCAAAAATTAGCAAAGTTATGGGCAAATGCCTGTTTTTAAAAAACTGCACTTTTCTGCGGCCATCATTGACAATACCTTACTCTACAAAAAAAGCATGTACGGTAATGCATCATTTTTTACCATGATGATCCATTTTACACAAAGGCGATTTTATTTTATGAAATCTAACTTTCACAGCATGCTGACTTCTGTGTCAAGGACAAGGATAAAGTACCAGCACTTTTTAGACTACGTCTCCAAGTTTCTGGTGTCCAAATTTCAATTTTTTGTATTTCCCTATGCTATGGGGATTAGGGGGGGGGGGGCCTACAGTTAAGCCATTGACTGTGAGCTACTGTGGTCGCAACTTTTTGGATTGAATGTCGCCCTCTATAATAAGCAATGTGGACATGTCTAGCACAGTCTACAATGTAGTAACAACATGAAGGTCATTGTTGTGGGTAGGACATAAAATTTAAATTTCTGAATTTTTGTTTGTACCTTGCAGCGGCAAGAGCAACAAGTGCCGATGCTAAATTCTGATGTTCCATCGGTGGATTTTCATCTTCTTGTTCATCCTCTATATGCTTCTGACCTTCACCAAGCCAGTTGCACAACAAATCTTCTAAGCCATCAAGGCAATCTCCAGGTTCTTTTGTCAAACTCAAAGGAGGACAATCTCGCAAACACCGTAACAAAAGTTCCGCCGTCTCTCCGCATAATGCAGGATCTGCCCTCCTCTGCGATCGCAACAGAGGAAACACCAATAGTAATCCAACCCTGCTTGAGAAAGAAACTTGTTCTACTTGCTGCCATAAACCTTGCTTCTTCAGAAGCGCAATGGTCTCTTCGTGGCTGGAAGCTTCTCGTTCCATTTGCTCGACATTGCTGTTCAGATGTCGATGAGCACTCCACAAACCTTTTAAAGCATTCAAACGATATTCAAGCAATCTAGAATATGCGTAAGCATTATTGTGTTTACCGCAAACAGCTAGCAACCTATCTGTAAGCTCGACAGGATCTTTTGTGTCAAACGAAACAACCTCATTCTCCGTATCTGCTTGACTTGCATTGACATCGCGCGGAAGTTCCACCAAATCAGTTACTCGTATCAATCCGTCGTGCAGAAACAGCAATTCCTCGTTAACAGACAACCACTGCGTGGAGTCTGTGATCCCGAAGGATGCCATTACAATGGCTCTGTTTGTTAAAATCGATCTAAATTACATGTTTTTGACCTAGGAGAAGATGAACAAATGTCGTAACACAACGTAACATTTTGCACGGATCAGAAAACAACAACATCCCTGGAAGCGGCCATCTTGGAAATGATGAGTGTTCCAAAACGAGGCTGGTCTAAAAATAGCGATTTCCTCATTTTTATTTGTTATTTTCCCATTACGAAAGTGCTTGATTTTGTTAAGTTTCTATTTAAAAATTTAAATGCAATATGTTAAAACTTTCGTATAGAAGAAGTAAAATAATACAGACAAAATATTCCAAAAACGTAGAACTAGTAATCAAATTATAAAATTACAGATAAGTATTATATTGAACCGCCTGATCATAACTCATCTCCCATATGGTCTAGTGGTTAGGATCCGGCGCTCTCACCGCCGTGGCCCGGGTTCGATTCCCGGTGTGGGAAAGAGATATTTTTTCTTTCCTTGAAATTATAAAATTTCAGATCTTTTTTTCTCCTTTTCACTGTGCACACGCTTCGGTGCCACTGAGTGCTTTTATTTTTTTATATTTTTTTTTATTCAAAGAAAACAAAAGAACAATAAAGAAGAATCACAAAAATCATGAAGTGTTTTAATACAATAGACCTACCGGTAGGCCTACTACATTTCATTTTAAAACTAAACAACATGAATATTACTCCCCGGGATATTACTCAAAGAATCATGTTACTCTGAAAACCAGTCTTTAAAAATCAAACAGGATACAGTACATGTAGGCCTACATAGGCCTACCAAAAGAAATATTAAAAATCGAACCTCCACTTCTTGAAATGGGCAGAAAGTTAACGTTTTCCCTTTTTTTGAAAGCTTTTGAATTTGGGCAATAAAATATCCGGTCTCTGTTGTTTTTAATAAAAGTCTTACAACTCACAAAATTAAGCTTCTTTTTTTGAAATTTGCAAACATAAATATAATATTTTACACATAAATGTAATGAAATTATCTTTACAAATCCCAAAGATCAAAATTTGAAATGGAAAAATCAATATCATGTTTATCTTGATTAATTTGAACACAGTTATCCCAAATAGATTTAACATGTTCACATTTACAAAATATGTGAATAAGGGAACGTTCATAAATACTTTGGTGGGGGGGCTGGAAAATTTTGATTTCGGTGTCAAAACTTTTTTGACCCCCTCTGTCTGTATGTTAAACTTTTACTTTAGAACCCCCCTCTTTACGGACTGAAAACTTTTTTGACCCCCCCCTTTTGTATACACCCAAACTTCTTACCCCCACACAATAATGAAGGTATACTAGGCTAGTACTTAAAATACTCCGCTCTTGTTTCCACTATAATATATAGGTAATGCTTTATTTTGTTAGTATGGTGGCCTACTGTTTCAACCTTGTTACTAATTCAAGCAAACAGATCCGCAATAAATTTATCATTTATCAGTGTCACTCCCCCGGGGGGGGGGGGCACTTCAATTTGAAATGGATAGGTAGGGGAGACCGGGGGGGTGGAAGTTACACGGGGAAGTTGTGACACCTCTCAGTGTGCCAAACTGGAATAAGAGAGGGCAGGCTAACTGACATCCATATGTTGCCTACACATCACTGGGGTATAGGCCCGGGGGGGGCACTCACATTTCCCAGCTATACGGGTATGTGCCGCGGCGACGACCCCCTTTTTCAGAGCCGCTAGCCGTTCCTTAGACCCTCTGAATTCATTGATTGCCCGCTCTGAAGCCCCGAAATTTTTCTAGCCGTTCCACAGACCCTCAGATCATCGATTTCCGCTCTCATTGGCATCTTGACAGGCGGGTTTTCTGTCCTACTATTTCAAGCCCAAAAGCTACTTTTTTGCGAGCCCAAAAACTTCAAAGGGAATTTTCCATAAATTTCTTCCCCATTGAAACACATTGTATTAGGAATAAGGTGAACTTTGGGCGGGATTTTGGGCTCCTTTAGTAGTGGCAACACTGGTTTGTTGTTATAAACAGCACTGCACTGCTGAGTGCCGATGCCTTCAGCTGATGAACATTTTGCTAGAAATAAATGATTTTGAGATCTCTTTTGGGAATAAAATTGCCAAATATGAGGAAAAGTACCTCAAATAATTGTGTGCACATCTTTGCAGCTGGCCATAACAGTGAATTAAAAGGTAATTTACGATCTACTGGTCTAGTGGAATGGTGTCAAATTCTGCACACTTCACACAATCATCTCACGCAGTTCAATGTAGTCAAAATGTTTTTCTTTTCGGCACTGAAAAAAATATTCTTGTGGGTTTGTTTTTATGGAGGGCTTTTATGTAATACTGCTAGCTGCTGCTATAATTATCAGTAGGCTAATAGCATAGATTGTAGGTCTGCAGGGTCTAGTAATTTTGATTCGAATGCTGTTTTGCTTTGCTGAGATTTTCATCGTAAGGCCCTTCACAATTAATTCTTAGTTTCCTGTTTCATGGTTGAAAACAAGGGATGAGGCGACTTTTAATTATTAATTATTAATTATCTTTTATTTTCTTTATTTTAAAACAAGTGGTCGCAACCTACATCAACCTGTTTCGACAAGGGACAAGCATTTAATTATTTTACAACTATGTTTGATTTTATACATAAGTAATGGTACAGTTATGTTCTTTGTTTATTCATCATTATTGTTGATATGATCAAAGTCAGAAAGTAGCAAATGGGAGTCATTTAAAGTTATTTTAAAAGAGAAAATCCAAAATATAAATAAAATAATTAAATATTTGTCCATTCTTGATTTTGGACGCGCGAGGGAAACAGGAAACTAAGGATCAATTGTAATTGGCCTAATGAGGCTCCTGATTTAATAATTTAATGCACAATTCAAAGTGAAATCGATTCCTTCAAAAATTTGTGGCAAAAACGCAACAAAATTGAACCCTGGTTTGGCCTGCATGGTTTAGTTGCCGAGATTTTTCAGATTTTGGCAGCTGATCAGTTCCCAAGACCCCCCCCCCTTTTGGGCGGTCAAACAGTTCCCAAGACCCCCCTTTTTGACCGGCCGATCAGTTCCCTAGACCCCCCTTTTTGACCTGCCGATCAGTTCCTTAGACCTCAAGTTCGAAACTGGCGGTGGCACACCCCTACCAAAAAAAAACTTGAGTGCCCCCCCCCCGGGGGTATAGGCTGCCAATCGCTAGCTTTCTCCATTGTTCTATTAAAAAGTTAAGTCAAAAAAACTTTTTTTGTCCTTTCCTAGTAACTTTTTGACAAAACTGTAATATTGCAATAGCTCTAACAACTGGAGGTGCATAATGCTAGCTTGTTATGGTAAACATAGGGCCTGCACTTTGGCTCGTTTTTTGCAGCTTTACATGGAAGCAGTCACTGCAATTTGATTATGTCCCATATGATTGGCCATTCAAGACACCCCTGTGAATATACTATAGCGGCCTTTTCAAAATATAATATCTGTTTGCTTGACTGCATTGACAATACCCGGGAACAATACACACAGTAGGCCTATATGCATTGGACAAACTTTTTACAATAAGCATGATAAGTGATAATGTGACCTCCAGATTTATACATCGTTCGTCTCGCACACTGAAGCCTTGTTCACACAGTCGGACTTAAACCACTTAATACCGGACTTAAATTACGTCGGTAATAGTATCGGGTATAAGTGGCAGTGTGAATGAGCGTCGGATATAACTATATCCGACGTAATGTGGTTTAAATCCAACAATTTAAATCCGAAGATGACCAGGGTTAAGCCCGGTGGGTTCAGTTTGTATTTAAAGGTAGGACGTATGACCGTTCCAGGATTTGAAAATGACCCCTATTTCACGGGGAATCGAGGACATTTGCAGCAATTTTACCCCTATTTTGCGCGAAATCAAGGAAAATTTGCCTCCAAATACCTCCCCTATTTTTATCATTTTGAGGACGCATTTTCATTTCACCCCCTTTTCACGAGGAATCAAGGACATTTTTTCGAAATAAATACCCCTATTTTTGCCATTTAAGGACGCTTTTGAATTTGTACCCCTATTTCACGGGGAAATGAGGACAATAACGAAAACTGTAGCGGTAAAACACGGACGAAAGTCCTAGAAATATACCCTATTTTTCATTTCAAGGACAATTTTGCTCCAAAACACCCCTAATTTGGACAATCGCGAACAATTTTGTCCTCGAAAATTTCGCGGACATTTCTTGAAAAGTAGGCCTACCCCTAACTTGGAACCATCATGCGTACACATTGTCAGTGAAGACTGAACCCACCGGGGGGTTAAGAGCTGTTAAGACCGATCGAAACGTTACGATCGGTAATAGTAAATACGTGTGAACACTGAACCGCGCTTTTGGGCTGTCGGATATAACTGTGACCTTTCACCTTTCTGCGTGATTCAGCGTGAAGAACACTTCCGGGTTAAATTAAATCACCCGCGCAACTGATTTGAAGCAGAGTAGGCCTATAAATAGTGTGACCAGTGAGAGATAAAACAAAATCATCATGGATGCAGGTGCGAATATCAAACGCAATAGAGGAATGAACTGGCAAGAGAAGGAGACATTAGCTCTGCTGACCATTTCCGGTTAGTTATGACCGGTAATAGCTCGGATATAAACACGTCGGACATAGAGCTATTGCCGACTCGTCGTGTTCACACAGTCGGACTATTACCGGACTTAAATTACGTCGGTAATAGTATCGGATATAAGTGGCAGTGTGAATGAGCGTCGGATATAAAAAATTACTATATCCGACGTAATGTGCTTTAAATCCGACAATTTAAGGCTGAAGATGACCAGAGTTAAGTGCTGTTAAGACCGATCGAAACGTTACGTCCGGTAATAGTAATTACGTGTGGACACGCAGCACTATTGGGCTGTCGGATATAATTGTGAGTAGGCCTATATCACTCGCGGAAAATTTTAAGCAGAGTAATTTATGGCTGCAGCTGCAAATATTAATATAAACTAACGGGATGCAGGCCTTGCCGTTTAGATTTTAAAGGCGAGTGGTTAATCACTCGCTAGCATGATTGTAGGCGAGTGGTCGAATTTTCACAAATATCACTTAGGGTAGCTGCAGGTAATATGGGACAGCAGGTAATATGGGACACCTGTTTTCATTTTAACAAAAAGTAGCTTAGAGAAGGTACACACTTTAAGTTGATTTGTTAAGTGTTTAGAGACATCAATTGTGCTTCTAGAAATGCAGTTTTGGAGTCTGTGTATCAAACTCTTGGAAATCAATGCCAAAAGAGTGAAATTGCCCAAAATTTACGTCGTTTTTTTTGGCCTGATATAAAATCAATGACGCCACATTTTATGATTGTGTATCCAAATACTCTGGTACTGAGGGTGCATTTGTCACTTTTATGATCTTTAGGTGATGGGTTAAGCTTATCAGCAGGTAAAATTCCACTGAAAAGTGGCACTTTCCTTTATAAATGATTATTTTCTCTGATTTTCAACTGAATGGGTGCAGGTAATATGGGACACATAGGAAATTGTGTGCATTGTCAATGCGAAAAGCAAAACTATTTAGAAAATTGAATTTTCTTGTTGAAATTTGCATTTAACATTCAAAATCACGTAACAAAAATGTTTTTAGAACAAAAGAGTGATTTTCTGAACATTTTGATTTTCACCATAGAGATAACACAGTGTCCCATATTACCTGCACATGCAGGTAATATGGGACACTTGACGATGACGTCATTTTGACGTCATAGCGTCCAAACAAACATAAAAACAAGATAACATTGCCTGTTTTATTAATCTTAAAGGACAGGTTGTTCATCATAACAATCTCTTTTGGGCATATCTTCTATAGTTTTTATGCACATAAGCTAAACGTCCTTAATGGTCCCATATTACCTGCAGGTACCCTATTTAGGAAATAATCAAGTAGAGTTTCTGTCTTGACACGGTATTTATGTACATTTATGTTGAAATGCGCTAACATTTTTCACTTTCTACGCTTGGAGGGAGTACAGCATCGATTAAATACTGAAATGGCTGATTCAGTGGCTGATTTTGGGAGATTCGCAGCGAGTGATATTTAGTGTCTATGGCGAGTGGAAAATCGCTCACTAAAAATCGAGTTTGGGCGAGCGGCGGCGAGCGAGAGCGATCGCTCGCCTCAAACGGCAAGACCTGGGGATGCGATTATTTTTTTCGGACATCACCGTTAGATGAGTAAATGGGAGCGTTCACTATAACAGGAAGAATTACTGAACAGGTAGAATCATTGAAAATGAACATTAAAATCTGTTCTTTCTTACATTTCCTTTTAGCTCTTTTTTTATTTGCTCATTGTGATTTCCCGTTTCCATAGGGGTCAATTGGAATGACAAGGAAACATTGGCTATACTCAAAATTTGGAGAGACACGGAAAGTATTTCTGGGATAAAAAAAAAGCTTTGGGAGGAGATAGCCACGCTATTACATGACAAGGGGGGGGTGGTCCCGATACGGTCGGGGAGCAGATACCTGTAGTGATAAAGGCACTGAAAACTCTCCATCGCACCCTCCATGAAAAAAAAAAAAATTCAGGCGCAGGAGCAATTGACCATCCTTATTGGGATAACCTACACGAGTTTCGGGGGTAGCAAAAGTTAACCCCAGAGGGTTCAGTGGGGGGGGCAGTATGGCCCTCGATGTAGATGGAGATGAAATTTATTAAGCCATAAGCATGATAACAGAAAGGCATGCAATTGCATTTTATAAGATGATTAGGGGGTCCCAAATATATACGGATAGAAAAATAAGGGGTGTCATAAAATATTTTTGATGACCAAAATGTAGGGAGTCACAACACAGCATGACTACAGATAGTGTGTTTATTGTATTCAAAAAGACTGATGCCTGTTTTTTTTGGGGGGGGTGTAAACGGTGGGGGGGTCATAAAATATTTGCTGCCGAAATAGGGGAGATCGCAATTTTATTGAAACATACTTTTGTAAATTTGGGACCCCCCAAGAAAAAAATAGCATGATGATGGGAGTCAGTGTAATTTTTTTATTTTTGTCATTTTTCAAAGATGTCCACCATAGTAGGGCCTACATGTATAAAATGCGATATAGAGCTAAGTCTACTGTAAAATGGGACTACTTTGTCAAACTAAAATAATAATAATAATAATAATAATAATAATAGAACCTACATAAATACAAAATTGGTCTTAATTTTGGAACTTTTGAATTTGCATTTTTCTTACATGACATACCTACCGCATTGTCTGTAATTTGTTCTAAAGAGGGGCGTTTATTGAAAGTGAATTTTCAGTGAAAACATTTAAAATCGGGTTAAATTTTCTGATGACGCTCATGTAGAAAGAAGGGATTTATGACCGGTAATAGGCTTTAACGGACATAACACGTCGGGCATACGCTGGCGAAGTTACGTCATTTATCGGATTAATTACCATAGCAATAGGTGAAAACAATTTTGAACATTTCGCGCTGTACTACAAGCAGGTTGCACTCATCACCTGTATGTCTGCAATCATAGATTGAATACAATACCGGTCTTTTCAAAGATACTAATCTTACAGGTGCAACTAATCAGCATGATTCACCTATTGCTATGGTAGTTAATCCGATTATTACGTAACTTCGCCAGCGTATAGCGCTATTGCCGACAAATGTGGACGCACTAAGGGATTAGCGGAAATATTTAATTCGATCGGACATAAGCCTAGATAAAATATTACCGGTAATAAGTGCATGTGTGAACACAGCTTGACAACATTTGATTGAATGGACTGTAGGCTACTGCGCCGTGATTACGATGAAGGACACCGGTTCAAATCCTTTGTTTGGAGCCAATCGATAAAAGCATGCAGGGCCTCTATACCCATGTACAGTTTATCCCTACATAACCTATGTCTTGAATACGCTGGCAAAGTTATGTAATAATCGGATTAATATTATATAGCAGAAGGTAAAAACAAGTTTTGAATAATCCGCGCTATAAAGTCCCATTCAGTGATCCCAGCGAAAGTGAAAAAAAAATCAAATTGTTACGTTTATACATTTTTTTAATGAAAAACAAATGGCAAAAAAACAAAACAGGAAAACGACAGTATTGACGAAGTTGAAGCCCCATTCAAATACATGTAGCTAATTTATATACTGTCAGTACCGGTATATAAATTACAGACTCACGTAAATGCATTATTTTTTGTCTTAGACACACGGCTTTCGGCTGAACCACTGCACTAGCAAGCTATGTTAGCACATCTATGACAATGACGAAAGGTACAAAATCAGCCATAGGCCTTTAGATAGCAGAAGACACCAAAGTGGTGTTTTATGACCTTTGACATTCTTTTGTGGCGAGTGACATGGTCTTTCAATTCACGCCGAGTGTCCTTGACAGGTTTGACTATGCTTCAGTGGTCATGAAAGAATTCAAAAGATAACCTCTGCCCCAATAATCCCAAGCAATTGTCTGAAACTGCTCCTCGGATCATAAGAACTCAGTCCTCAAATGATAGTCATAATAATGTCCAAAATATAAAAATTACTGACTATCATTGAAGACTGAGTTCCGCAGTTTAGTATCCAAAATCTGAATTTTGATGATTTTTACGATCGCCGGGATGAAAAAAAATCAAAAAATCACTGAATGGGCCTTTAGTTCCCTCCTCTCCTTACCCTGGCAATATAAATCAAAGAAAAATAAAAAAATAAATAAAACAAGAAAAAAAAGAAATACAAATTTTATGACAAATTATTAAAATTTGATATTTTTCACATTTTTGATATATAAAAGTCCTCGAAGTAAATATCATAAATCTAATGTTATATTCTTAAACAGTCCTTGGCATACCATACATGTATAGGCCTATGTATAGTAAATTTGTCTGATTTATCTGTTTTGTGCTGTTTAAGCAAATAGTTAAACATAATTTCCATAAAATGTAAGCTTGCACTGTCAGATATGTCCCCTTTTAATTTTGAGCAGAACAAAGAGGTAAAGCAAAGAAAATTGGAATTTACTATACTACTAGCGCCAATGAATGTTATACGATTGTAAAACGTACGATCCTCTGGGGGTGGGGGGGGGGGGTGTGTAGGGGGTGTGTGTGTGTGTGTGTGTGTGTCCTGCACGCGTATTTTTTTCCTGCAACTATAACGGGACGCAATACGATACCGGTATGTTATAAGAATCAAACTTACAAGAACGATGGCTCTTGTCAAATCCTACAATTCTGTCAGAGAAATATGCATATTTGCATTAAATTTTTAATTAATTGACATAATTGATTAATTAATAATTATTTTATTTAATGATTTACCATAATTTCAAATATGTCAAACAATATGTCAAATTAAAGCTAATGAAATGCTTTATAAATTGGTCAGAGCGCATTTTGCAGAATGCATTTAGTACTTTAGTTACATGATTTTTGCTATACACGCATAGGAGCTGTACTTTTAAAATCCGCGCCTAATCAATAATAGTAGTCTTTCACTCCATTGTCAAAGTACTGTGCTCCCTGTATGGAGTGACCAGGTCCTAGAGCGTGATGGTTTTGTAGCAGATGACAGTGCTCATTCAAGCCTGTCAAGGTCAGTTAGTAGCCACTTGCTGAATGGATGGCCATTATCAACTATCAAAGAGATGCCTTGTGCAGTAGAGGTTTGATAACATTTTGTTAAAAACCCAAATGTGATATAAGGACAATGCTGTGCATGTTGGTACTTAACATTGAAATTCTTACGTTGAAATTCCCTTGTATTAGTATTTTTATGTGTAGAGTATAGTGGTCATAAATTATATAGCTTTTAAATTTTGGGCATTTTTGCTCTGTTGCACTGTACCATTATGGAATTTGAGTAAATCAATTACCGACACAAGCAGGTATACAGTGTATTATTTTATTTTTATTTCGTATCTCAGGAGCACAGCTCACTTGGTAAGGCATCAGAATTTGGTACACTAGCGCTTCGAACTTTAAATCGGAAGGTGGTGAGTTCGAGCCTCATCACGGTCACATTAATTTTATAAACCAAATATTGTTCGAACTTTTCATATTTGTTTTTCTTTTATTGTTTCTTTTCTTTGTCTTTTTTTTTTCTTGTTTTATTTATTTTTTCTTTATTTTTCTTTGATTCATATTGCCAGTGTAAGGAGAGGAACTAACGGCCCATTCAGTGATTTTTTTTCATCCGGACGATCGTAAAAATCATCAAAATTCAGATTTTGTACAAGACTGCGGAACTCAGTCTTCAATGATATAGTCAGTAATAATCTTTTGGTCATTATATGACTATCATCATTTGACGACTGAGTTCTTATGACACATCATCCGAAGAGCAGTTTCAGACAATTGCTTGGGATTGTTGGGGCAGAGGTTATCTTTTGAATTCTTTCATGACCACTGAAGCAGAGTTAAACCTGTCAAGGACACTCGGCGTGAATTGAACTGACCATGTCACTCGCCACAAAAGAATGTTTAAGGTCATAAAACATCAACTTCGTGTCTTCTGCTAGTGGTTCAGCCCTAAGCCGTGTAGGCCTATTTAAGACAAAAATAATGCATTTACGTGAATCTGTAATTTATATACTGACAGTATATATAAATTAGCTACATGTATTTGAATGGGGCTTCAACTTCGTCAATACTGCCGTTTTCTTGGGTTTTTTGCCAATTGTTTTCATTAAATTTTTTTATAAAAGTAACAATTTGATTATTTTTTTCACTTTCGCTGGGATCACTGAATGGGGTTTGCAACGCGATATATTCAAAACTTGTATTCACCTACTGTTATAGCATTAATCCGATTATTACACAATCTCGCCAGCGTATTCAAGACATCAGGGGCGTAGCCAGCTTTTTTGGTCAGGGGGGGCAAAATAAAATTGTTGGGGCACAGACGAAAAAAATTATAGTTGTATCATACAATGCATAGAGACAAAAGGCTTTATTGGGACGATGTGCGCGCGTAGCGTGCAAAAAATGGTATTTTACACTATTTTCGCCCATTATCAGGATGGAAAGGGCTTAATCTTTGCAATGTGCGCGCGTAGCGCGGAAAATTTTTGTATTTTCGGGCTGAATTTCGGTAGAAAAGGGCTCCTTGCCCCTTTTCTTTTCCTTTGCCCTCCTAATTTTTCCTTTCATTTTTTGTCAGAGGGGCACTTTTGTCTTTCATTTTTTGTCAGGGGGGGCACTCTGCCCCACCTGCCCCCCCACTGGCTACGCTACTGCAAGACATCCAATGCAAATAATCACCTAGATTATGACGTATCATACCGTAGATATGGCGGAGTACTCAAATTCATTCAACAAAAGCATGATTACAAGCTATTGCAATCTACCGCGACAGCTCGTCTCACACACATAACAAATGCACTATACGATCAAATAGGTTGACGACAACGTTTGATTGAATGCACTGCATTGCGCCATGATTACGGTGAAGGACACCGGTTCAATTCCTTTGTATGGAGCCAATCAATAATTTCACGCACATCCTCTATTATTGCCCAATTATTTCCCGGGATGATTGCACACTGTAAAAGAGCTATTGTTATAATGTTTGATGAAATCGTGTTTAACTACCGTATTTGCTTAAGGGCTGGGGTATGAACGTTTGGACAGTATTTATTTTGGGACATTAGAGCACATCAGACATATCGAATTGCATTCTGAATACGAAGAAAGTCATTCTGATATCAAATAATTTTGATTTTTGAAATTCGCAATTTAATACACATTTTATGGCAAATCATTAAAATTGATATTTTTGATATTTAACAGTACTTGAAGTAAACTTTATAAATCTGATGATTTATACTTAAAGTAAAGTGTGTATAAAAAAAAAGAAAAGCCGACGATCAATTGAAAATGTTGACCTTTTGTATTGAAGATATGGATTTTCCAAAAAAAAAAAAAAAAAAA
This sequence comes from Amphiura filiformis, assembly GCF_039555335.1. NCBI lineage: Eukaryota > Metazoa > Echinodermata > Ophiuroidea > Amphilepidida > Amphiuridae > Amphiura > Amphiura filiformis. The sequence continues at coordinate 36,175,497 of NC_092638.1, read as the reverse complement.
ATTAGGTCTTTTTGGGAAAAAAAATCCATATCTTCAATATGAAAGGTCAACATTTTCAATTGACCGTCGGCTTTTTCCTCCCTGCTACATACACTTTAAGAATATATCATTAGATTTATATAATTTACTTCGAGGACTGTTATATATCAAAATTTGAAAAATATCAAATTTTTATAATTTGTCATAAAATTTGTATTATATTGTGATTTTCAAAAATGAAAATTATTTGATATCAGAAAGACATGCTTCGTATTCAGAATGCAATTCGATAGGTCTGAGGTGCTCTCATGTCCCACAAAAAATACTGTCGAAACGCAATAAACGTTCATTTTAGATCCCTTAAGAACGGCACAATACAGATAAAGCAGGCAGATTTCACTACATGTGGTACATATACATATAGGGAATGTGTGTGAGTCGAGTATTACCTAATTATAATAGGGGCGTATCCAAAAATGAATTCACGCCCCTTTCAAATGTCGAGCCAAAGTGCAGGCCCTATGTATAGTATGTGTATATAGGTCACTAATATATCCCCGAGTCATGACCTGTAATTCTGCCTCAGAGTTGTGTTATAATGGCTTATGTGTGTAAAACTCCCTATTGGGATAGTTGTTACACTGTAACAACATGTAACAACCTACCCCAATTACATTTTACATGTGTTGAGCTAAATTTTGTTTCAATTTTCAGGTTTAAGTATTTCATATGTTTACTGTGTATTTTGCTTTACAATTGTTATACTGTTAATGATGCCAAGAACCTGGAAAAGGAAGACAGAGAGGGGAAAAACACCTCTTATACTGTAATGGAAGGCTGCTGCCCAACGTGTGTTGGAATATGGTGATTTTTGCGAGTTGCAGCGGCTGACCATAATATAAGAGCATCATAGTTTAATATAAATGAACTTATTATAGAATAAAAATGATCTAAATGCTTCTAAAGGCCTATAAAAGGACCATAAAATTGTGTAACATTGTAACAACTTACCCCACTTGCTAACCCCGCATACCGGGTAAGTTGTTACAAAAAATTACCTTCATTAGTTAATTAGTAGCTAATTAGTTGTTTGATGTTTTCATGTTTTGTATGGCCTAAATTTTAGTAAACATAATGTGCTAACCACAGACTCAAGATGGAGTGTCTGAGTTCTTTCATTGGAATTATATGGGGCAAAATGTAAATTTTGTAACGTCCATCCCCGGCATAGGGCCTGCACTTTGGCTCGACATTTGAAAGGGGCGTGAATTCATTTTTGGATACGCCCCTATTATAATTAGGTAATACTCGACTCACACACATTCCCTATATTAATATGTATATACATGTACCACATGTAGTCAATCTGTCTGCTTTATCTGTATTGTGCCGTTCTTAAGCAAATACGGTAGTTAAACACGATTTCATCAAACATTATAACAATAGCTCTTTTACAGTGTGCAATCATCCCGGGCAATAATTGGGCAATAATAGATGATGTGCGTGAAATTATTGATTGGCTCCATACAAAGGAATTGAACCGGTGTCCTTCACCGTAATCATGGCACAATGCAGTGCATTCAATCAAACGTTGTCGTCAACCTATTTGATCGTATTTGTGCATTTGTTATGTGTGTGAGACGAGCTGTCGCGGTAGATTGCAATAGCTTGTAATCATGCTTTTGTTGAATGAATTTGAGTACTCCGCCATATTTACGGTATGATACGTCATAATCTAGGTGATTATTTGCATTGGATGTCTTGAATACGCTGGCGAGGTTGTGTAATAATCGGATTAATGCTATAACAGTAGGTGAATACAAGTTTTGAATATATCGCGTTGCAAAGCCCCATTCAGTGATCCCAGCGAAAGTGAAATCAAATTGTTACTTTTATAAAAAATTTTAATGAAAAAAATTGGCACAAAACCCAAGAAAACGGCAGTATTGACGAAGTTGAAGCCCCATTCAAATACATGTAGCTAATTTATATATACTGTCAGTAGGCCTATATAAATTACAGATTCACGTAAATGCATTATTTTTGTCTTAAATAGGCCTACACGGCTTAGGGCTGAACCACTAGCAGAAGACACCAAGTTGATGTTTTATGACCTTTGACATTCTTTTGTGGCGAGTGACATGGTCAGTTCAATTCACGCCGAGTGTCCTTGACAGGTTTAACTCTGCTTCGGTGGTCATGAAAGAATTCAAAAGATAACCTCTGCCCCAACAATCCCAAGCAATTGTCTGAAACTGCTCTTCGGATGATGTATCATAAGAACTCAGTCGTCAGATGATGATAGTCATATAATGACCAAAAGATTATTACTGACTATATCATTGAAGACTGAGTTCCGCAGTCTTGTACAAAATCTGAATTTTGATGATTTTTACGATCGTCCGGATGAAAAAAATCACTGAATGGGCCGTTAGTTCCTCCTCTCCTTACACTGGCAATATGGATCAAAGAAAAATAAAGAAAACAAGAAAAAAAAAGACAAAGAAAAGAAACAATAAAAGAAAAACAAATATGAAAAGTTCGAACAATATTTGGTTTATAAAATTAATGTGACCGTGATGAGGCTCGAACTCACCACCTTCCGATTTAAAGTTCGAAGCGCTAGTGTACCACATTCTGATGCCTTACCAAGTGAGCTGTGCTCCTGAGATACGAAATAAAAATAAAATAATACACTGTATACCTGCTTGTGTCGGTAATTGATTTGCTCAAATTCCATAATGGTACAGTGCAACAGAGCAAAAATGCCCAAAATTTAAAAGCTATATAATTTATGACCACTATACACTACACATAAAAATACTAATACAAGGGAATTTCAACGTAAGAATCCAAACAATTAAGTACCAACATGCACAGCTTTGTCCTTATATCACATTTGGGTTTTAACAAAATGTTATCAAACCTCTACTGTGATTGGCAGCTGCACAAGGCATCTCTTTGATAGCTGATCATGGCCATCCATTCAGCAAGTGGCTACTAACTGACCTTGACAGGCTTGAATGAGCACTGTCATCTGCTACAAAACCATCACGCTCTAGGACCACACCACTCTTCGCCATACATACATTCTCCCAGCCACATTTCCCTAACATCATATGAAATTTAAAAAAATAAATGAAATTTATTTTGTCAGAGGCGCCGGCGGGGTTCGAACCCACGCTGCGCTATAATGTACCCCTATACGATATTGACATAACACCAGCGCCTTAGACCGCTCGGCTATCAGGCTTGATGGTGTCATGATGAAAATTTAAAAATATAATCGCAACTTCATTACTTCAACATACCAAGTGACAAGCAAAGACAGAAAACGTACCATATTTTGGAATTTTATTTGTTTAAAAACATTAATGTGTATTAATAGCGCTTATTGTTGATAACTACGTGTTATAAATGAGGCTATACACGCACAATAGTCGGGACAATAGTATCGATTTTGATTCACACGTGCGCTACGAACTCGCCGTATACTAAAAGCATAGATTATCAATGTGGCGTGGCGTGGCCTACCATTTTCTTGTAGCTTCTTTTATACACGTCGATGTTTTCATCAATTATACAATTAACCCACATTAGACCCATAATTTTATTTCAGGAAATAAAAGATTAGATTACCATAAAAACGAAACAGTAATCATTTGTTGGGTCTAATGTCATTTATACATGGAATTTTCAACGTTTTTTCTATCGCCATTCTCGCTCAATTAGAAAAATATTTTGGCGTATATAAAATTGAAATAAAATTCTCTGCCTCTTAAACGACATCAAATGTGCCACAATTGGGTATCACGAATCGTTATATATGATGTGCAGTTAATATTCATATTTTCTTTTATACAGAGGATGCTTCAGTTTTGACAGGAAAAATATTTTCTTGAAAACCCTCTCACTCGGTTATTTTAAAAGGTAACCACGCTTCCCTAGAATATGCAATAAATTAGCATTAAAATGTTTCTTATTCTAACAGCAAGCGTTTCTAGAATGCATTATGACGAAATGTGGTGTACTCTAGGACCTGGTCACTCCATAATGCTACAGCTACAGGGAGCGCAGTACTTTGACAATGGAGTGAAAGACTATTATTATTGATTAGGCGCGGATTTTAAAAGTACAGCTCATATGCGTGTATAGCAAAAAATTGGAATAGAATGTTTGGAATCATGTAACTAAAGTACTAAATGCATTCTGCAAAATGCGCTCTGACCAATTTATAAAGCATTTCATTAGCTTTAATTTGACATATTGTTTGACATATTTGGAATTATGGTAAATCATTAAATAGAATATTTATTAATTAATCAATTATGTCAATTAATTAAAATTTAATGCAAATATGCATATTTTCTCTGACAGAATTGTAGGATTTGACAAGAGCCATCTTTCTTGTAAGTTTGATTCTTATAACATACCGGTATCGTATTGCGTCCCGTTATAGTTGCAGAAAAAAATACGCGTGCAGGACACACATACGCACCCCCCCCCCCACACACACACACCCAGAGGATCGTACCGTTTTACAATCGTATAACATTCATTGGCGCTAGTAGTAGTAAATTTCAATTTTCTTTGCTTTACCTCACTTGTTCTGCTCAAAATTAAAAGGGGACATATCTAGCTGACAGTAAAAGCTTACATTTTATGGAAATTATGTTTAACTATTTGCTTAAACAGCACAAAACAGATAAAGCAGACAAATTTACTATACATAGGCCTTTACATGTATGGTATCATGCCAGGGACTGTTTAAGAATATAACATTAGATTTATGATATTTACTTCGAGGACTGTTATTTATCAAAAATGTGAAAAATATCAAATTTTAATAATTTGTCATAAAATGTGTAGTATATCGTGAATTTAAAACAATGAAATTTATTTGATATCAGAAAGACATTCTTCGTATTCAGAATGCAATTCGATATGTCTGATGTGCTCTCATGTCCCACACAAAATACTATCGAAACGCTCAAAACGCTCATTCCAGATCCCTTAATTTGGTTAATTTTCTTTTTCTTGTTTTCTTTCTTTATTTTTCTTTGATTTATATTGCCAGGGTAAGGAGAGGGAACTAAAGGCCCATTCAGTGATTTTTGATTTTTTTCATCCCGACGATCGTAAAAATCATCAAAATTCAGATTTTGGATACTAGATTGCGGAACTCAGTCTTCAATGATAGTCAGTAATTTTTATATTTTGGACATTATTATGACTATCATTTGAGGACTGAGTTCTTATGATCCGAGGAGCAGTTTCAGACAATTGCTTAGGATTATTGGGGCAGAGGTTATCTTTTGAATATTCTTTCATGACCACTGAAGCATAGTCAAACCTGTCAAGGACACTCGGCGTGAATTGAAAGACCATGTCACTCGCCACAAAAGAATGTCAAAGGTCATAAAACACCACTTTTGTGTCTTCTGCTATCTAAAGGCCTATGGCTGATTTTGTACCTTTCGTCATTGTCATAGATGTGCTAACATAGCTTGCTAGTGCAGTGGTTCAGCCGAAAACCGTGTATCTAAGACAAAAAATAATGCATTTACGTGAGTCTGTAATTTATATACCGGTACTGACAGTATATAAATTAGCTACATGTATTTGAATGGGGCTTCAACTTCGTCAATACTGTCGTTTTCCTGTTTTGTTTTTTTGCCATTTGTTTTTCATCAAAAAAATTTATAAACGTAACAATTTGATTTTTTTTTTTTCACTTTCGCTGGGATCACTGAATGGGACTTTTTAGCGCGGATTATTCAAAACTTGTTTTTACCTACTGCTATATAGTATTAATCCGATTATTACATAACTTTGCCAGCGTATTCAAGACATAGGTTATGTATGGATAAACTGTACATGGGTATAGAAGCCCTGCATGCTTTTATCGATTGGCTCCAAACAAAGGATTTGAACCGGTGTCCTTCACCGTAATCACGGCGCAGTAGCCTACAGTCCATTCAATCAAATGTTGTCAGTGTGCGAGACGAACGATGTATAAATCTGGAGGTCACATCATCACTTATCATGCTTATTGTAAAAAGTTTGTCCAATGCATATACTGTGTGTATTGTTCCCGGGTATTGTCAATACAGTCAAGCAAACAGGTATTATATTTTGAAAAGGCCGCTATAGTATATTCACAGGGGTGTCTTGAATGGCCAATCATATGGGACATAATCAAATTGCAGTGACTGCTGCCTTTGTTACCACATGTCAGTCATCTTGTGATTATTGGACCATGTAAACCTGCAAAAAACGAGCCAAAGTGCAGGCCCTATGTCTCCCCTATAATAGGTGTAGGGCTGGCGCTTTCGCCCGGGGGGGGGGGGCACTTCAATATGAAATGGATATAGGTGTAGGGCTGGCACTTTCGCACTAAGGGGCATTCGGTGAGAGCAAAATGTAAAAAATATGGGGTCATTGGGTGAGAGCATGATTTTTGGCATTCGGTGAGAGCAAAATGTAAAAAATATGGGGTCATTGGGTGAGAACATGACCTTTTTTTAAATGGAATCTTTGGGTGAGAGCCAAAAACGCGCCTCAGAAACCTCGAAAATCGAATTTCTAGTTCTATTTGGCTTCAAATTCATTGTTTTTTCAAAATAAGTAACAAAATCAGTGATAAATGAAAGTTGCTGTTCAAATTCAACTTGTAAGGGTCTTTGGGTGACAGATCAAATGGAAAAATAGGGGGTCTTCGGGTGACAGAGTATGTGTTCGTAAAAAATATGGGGTCTTTGGGTGACAGCGATGCTGAAAAAGGGGGTCTTAACAGCCCTACATACGCGTCACCTCCAAAGTTGGAGTGCCCCCCCGGCGCTTTCGCACTAAGGGGCATTCGGTGAGAGCAACATGTAAAAAATATGGGGTCATTGGGTGAGAGCACAGAGCATGATTTTGGCATTCGGTGAGAGCAAAATGTAAAAATATGGGGTCATTGGGTGAGAACATGTCAACATGACGGTTTTTTTAAATGGAATCTTTGGGTGAGAACCAAAACAGCGCCATAAAAACCTCGAAAATCGATTTTTTTTTTTTCAAAATAAGTAACAAAATCAGTGATAAAATTAATGAAAGTTGCTGTTCAAATTGAACTTGTAAGGGTCTTTGGGTGACAGATCAAATGAAAAAATAGGGGGTCTTCGGGTGACAGAGCGCGGAGCGAGATGTGCATGTGGGGTCTTTAGGTGACAGCGATGCTGAAAAAAGGGGTCTTAACAGCCCTACATACGCGTCACCTCCAAAGTTGGAGTGCCCCCCCCTCGGGTGTCACTCTTACAGGCCTTATGTCTATAATAGGCCTAAATTGTCAGGACATCATAAATTATAAATAAATTGCTTTCAAATAAAGTTATTGCACATAGGGCCTATGTATCAGGGGTGTATCTAGGTTTCTTGGTGGGGGGGGCAAATAAACTTTTGGGGCACAGACGAAAAACAATTGCAGTTGCTTTACATACATATATACCGGAGCTTTAAAAAAATGCTTTACTGGATGTGCATTTTGTATTTTACTCTATTTAGGGCCTACGTCTATGATCGGGATGAAAAGGGCTTTATTTTGACAATGTGCGCAAATTTTGTATTTAACCTTCATAGACCCCCCCCTTTATGGGTGTCAAAACTTTCTTGAACACCCTTTTGCCATGTCAAAAACTTTTTGACCCCCCCCCCTTTTGGAAGGTTAAAACTTTTTGACCCCCCCTACAAATTTTCCAGCCCCCACCAAGGTATTTATGAACCTTCCCTAAGTGATTCAGGAAATTTATTACAAAAATCACAAAGTAGGAAATCAGGGTCATCATTAATATTGGGAGCATAAACGTATAACCAAAAGTAAGGGGAGAGCATTAATTGAAACCGAAATGATTAAAAAGTTGGGTCACTAAACATTGAATGAATAAAAATTCCTTTAAAAAAGGAATGGGACGCCCAATGTGAGCTTGGACGTGATATAGTGAATTCCATGGTGTGTAGGTTTGGTATTATAATGATTTTTCCAGGGAAGAGTAGAAGATGATCAAATGCAAGAGTAATGTGTTTGATTGGGGAAGGTGCATTCATGACAGGACCGTTTTGGATGAAATAAATGGGAATGAAGCTTTCGTGTCAGGGAGGTAAATAAGGATAATTTACTGGGTGGGCAATTTAATGTATTTTTGCCCTCAAATAATGGACAATAATTTACTGGGTGGGCAGCGATAATTAATGGCATCCAGGCGTTTGGATTTTCAGAAATGTAGACCTGTTTATGCGTACAATTTGGCTTTGATGTAAAAAGTGGACATTATCCTCCCCAGTAAATGCATCTTCTGCCAATTTTAGCATATTCATGTAGCAACTTTCAAGAAAAAATGTATACCATATTATATTTCACTTTGGATATTTACAAATCTTAATACTAATTATGGCGTGTCCGTCCCTCTGTCCGCGCGCTATCGCGTGCGCGTGGCTCGCTAACGCGTGCTCGCGGTGCGTATAACGCGAGCTCGCGGTGCGTATCGCGTGTGCGCGGTGCGCTATCGCGTAGTGCGCGGAGTACCGACATTACAGTGACCCCAGACAAACGAGAACCTAGACCAATAACTTTGACTCGCGTAGTGAAGCCGACACTGCTTAGCAACGAATTTGACAAGGACGCATACCCGGACGCAAACAAGCAGACATGTTTGCGTCTATGGAACATGTTGCATTTGACGCGGCGATAACGGCGCAGTAATCACGCAAACGAGCGCGTCAAACATGTATGCGATATTTCTCCGCGCCTAGTAACCCCGTCAATCCGTCAATATCACCTTGGATACGGGGCTTCACCTCCCGCTGTGGTAAAGGATGGGCAGTAATAGGTCTAGGTGGTATGTCTATGACAGTGACTAACAAGTGCAGCTCATTGGACCAATAGACATATTTTAAAGACATGAAGCGCACAACTACAAAACAGAGTTGATAGTTGTGTCTTAATCATTGAGAGACGTATATCGTATAATATACGTCTAGCCCTTTTCTATTCACAGATTATCCATTGTATTTCTTTTGTTTAAGGTTCGCTTCCCACACCATTACCTAGAGTAATGGAGGTGGCTAGCTGCCCAGAGACCATTATCAACACAATAGCTCAAGATAACGGCAGAGAGTAGTTATTCTTGAGAGGGCACTCACCTCATTTGCATGGCAAAATTACCCGTCTCCTCTGCAGCCAATTTGGTTTCGCTCCATCGAAATCAAGCTGGTCACGGAGGAGACTACATTCCTTTGTGTTTGTTCATTTGTGTATGGAGAGCCCTTCTTGGAGTCCGTTTGGACTCAGGCTACGCTCTCAGCTAGAGTCCGACGCTGCATTGTACTAGAAACACCTTCTCTGTGAACTCGCTAGAGCAAGGAAAATAAAAACTGGTTTCATTACTATTTGTTTTTGAGCTTTTTTGCAGGTCTGCGACCATGGTGTTACCACAACTGTCTTTGCGTCATTAACATGTGCTGGAGTCTAGCACAGGTCAACCAAAGTCCCGGATTTTAATAAGACAATAATGATTGACACACACACCAGGAAGTTTCTCATCCAAAAGAATGAGAAAATTTAAATTCTCACCATTTTGGCCGTTTCTCATCAAAATGTCCGTTTTCTCATCCAAAACTTCCTTTGGTGTATTAAGTTAGCTTAGGCCTATGGATCCTAAATTTGCTGGTAGGGTAAAACTCGTTTTAGGGGGGTGTTTAAAAAAGTTGGCCACACATGCGTATAGGCCTACATTATCATACTTGAGTGCCCCTCCCCGGTGAAATTTGAGACTCATTTGGTCACCGTCCTAAGCGTCCTTGCCCACACGAGTCGCCCAGGAGTAGGCCCTACCCGGCATTATTAATTATTAGTGGTTAGCCTCCCTAAATACAGTCGCGTATCGTGTTGTCAATTATCGTTACTTGTGTCCATGGATATGACCCCATGTATAAGTAGGCCCCTAGTCTTCATAGAATTCACACAGTCTATGCCATGTCATTTACGGATACAAAGAGGATAATAATGTTGAGGGCGCCCACAAATCTTACACCGTCTTACACAATGTTCCAAGGCAAAGTTCAGTTTAATATTTACTCATCGTAAAAATACAGACGTTTTATTATGTGATGATGTTGTCTGGATGGGTGGACAGTTGTCACACTGTGGAAAAACAACAACCGGGAATCCGCATTCATTTACAAATAGCATTAAATTAGTATCACATAGTGGCCTCCGTGCAGTGGAAAACCTTAATTCTTTCATCAAAAAGAAATGAAAATGACACAAAAACCGGATCCACCTGTACGCCTATAAAATGGGCACAGAAATTTGTCTCAAATATGAATGAATTTTAAGAAACATACGGGATATGATGAACCAATGACCTGACGCCATGATAGTAGGATCTATTAGTCGTTTTATATACAATGTATATACCGTGTTGTCATAATACCAATATTTGACATAATATATAACGAGTAATATTTAGTATTGTAAATATGCAGTTCATATGCACAAACGAACACTGATCTTTATGATATTCAGGTTGTTGTACATCTCATATAACATGTCATATAGGAGGTCATATGTGTTGACCTTCTCCTATTGTATTTGTTCATCTGTGTATGGAGAGGATTAGCGCCATTAAAACTTCATCAGTATTTGGGCGTAGTTCAGTGAACTCACCAGATTGCTATTCCAAGTACTTTGATAAATACAGATTATGTATTAATGGGTCGAGGCGATTGCATTGAAAAACTAATAAATTATTCATAACAGTTACGTAATCAATCGATAGTGCGGACACTTTTCATTTACAAACCACCAAAATTCGTAATCTTTTAACGTTGGAAAAGAAACCACGTGAATAGAGTGTCATCCCCCTGATAACGGTCTCGGGCTGCGAGCTAAACAAAAGGAATACCATGGACATTCTAGAAACACTATGGAACGGATCACAACATACATGTAGAATCTGAGTTCGTTACTAGTCTCAGGTAGACTTAGAAAACAAATGCATTTACAGCTCAATTTAAATGCAAATGTTACATGGCAAGAGAAAATTATAGAGGGCTACTGCAGTCCGTATAACATTAACAATACTGTTTTATAGAACACCACTGGTGCTCAATTAATAAAGATAGTTAAATTTATGCAAATTAAAATTTAATTAGCATAACGAGGTAATACTCATAAATGAAAAGTAACCGTTTCGTTGAATGTATACTCAGTACATGTATATAAACTTGCCATTAGTTTCTAGAAGGGAATCTGTCTTTATCCTTGCCCAACCCAAAAACGCTCAACGGTCCATGCTAATTAGCTACTAGGCAAGAACCCCCGGGATACTACCCGACCAGGGGAGCTTCGCAACTAACCTGCGGTACTCATTACAAGTCAAGAGGCTGGGAGTGCAAAGCCTTACTGTGACCTACCCATAATGGGGAGCACCATTGGACACACGTTACTAGGTGTTTCAAAAATCTGGTTACTCACATTTTTCTAAAATATAAATTTCATGGTGTTGAAACCCTAGAACAAACGTTGACAACTCTTTGCATTATTCACTAATCATTTGAATAACAACGGTCACGGGGTGAATACACTCCAGCGGATTAATAACCTACCAAACCACTTCAAATACAAATGTAAATTGAGATCAATAACTATTATTGATTTGATAATGCTAGCGTCTGAGGTGTTAGTGTTTTTAATTCAAGAAAGTACAGTTTGGCATTAAACTTATTTTTAAACAATTATATATACATATTTTGATGCAAACAATTTAATTTTGCTCGCCGTATATGTAAGATAAACGAGTTCAAAACAGACCATTACCAGAAATAATGGTGTGTTGTTCATGACTGGCTCAATGTTAGTTGGTTTGAGGTTTCGACCCTATCGGGGTCTCAACCTCAAACCAACTAACATCTCACCAGTCATGAACAACACGCCCATTATTTCTGATAATGGTCTGTTTCTCACCCTTTATCTACTACGTAGTTTGAAAGGTCAGGACAAGTATTATAGGTAACGGGCGTTGGGTAATTAGAGATAGGCCTATCACGAGAATCGCCCAACCCGAGAACCGCGAAATCTAGTCTTATACTAATTATAACTCACCATTACCATCACCAAAGCAGTAAAATTAGATGGTAATTATTATATGGTGCAGTGTGGGCAAAATAATTTACTAGGTGGGCACTTTTGGGCAATTTTCAAGTTGAATTTACTGGGTGGGTATAATTTACTGGGTGGGCAAATGCCCACCCAGTTAACATGCCGTTATTTACCTCCCTGTTTCGTGTCAATTTGCGATTATGTGGGGTGGGGGAGTTCTGTTTTGGGGGCCTATTGTAGTGAGGATATTGCTTTGGATATTGAATATTGTTGAATTTCATTATGCAGGGGTATATGATGAATAGTATAGAAGACACAAATAAGTAAGCTCCCCTGGCAAAATATGGGGGGGGTTATTCCCCACCCGGGATCTACGCCTATGTTGACCAAAAGAAAACGTTGAATTTTTATAAATGTATAACGTCTGTGATACATATACATCATCTACTTGCTAATACACTGAAAATCAAATAGAGATGAAGGATAAAAAACAATTACAGAACATTCATTCTTCAAGAAAATCTGACTAGAAATTTACAATTTGATGATATCCAAAAGAATACTTAGCATTGTAGAATTTTAAAAAATTACAGAACTTTCATTTGTTAACATACACGTAGCAATGATTAAAAATGTTGAAAATACAAACGTGACGTTTTGTTCATAAACGTAACATCCTCGACACACCCCTAGCCTACATCCTCTGTAACATCCTCGATACACTGAAAGTCTAATAGAGATTCTACAATGTGATAATATCTAAAAGGATTCTTGAGCATTAAAAAGTAACAAGAAATGTCAACGCCATGGATGCAATTCATGTTTCACAATTTTACATTGACAAGTACTTGGAATGCTATTGCTAGTATTTTTTTGTGTGTGTATAGCACATGCACAGCTAACCGGGTGGGAAATGTTGTTACCACCAATGACATACTATAGGAAATTCTTAAGAATTTTTATGTTGGAAGCTAAATTGAAAAATGTGTGCTAAATAGGTCTACATTTAATTTATACTTGTGCCTACAAACAAAGGGATCAATGGAAATCACATCCACCGAGTTTCGCATCAAATAAGAATGTTTACTGCCGGTGATCATAACCAGCCATGACAATCAAAATATCTATTATCAGTAATTGCTAACATTGATACGACCTTGATAGTTTTAATGCTTAATTCTGATTACGTTATGACACGACTTTGAACATTCTGACAATCCAAATATATACTTAGCCCACCTCAGATGACATTTAACAATTTTGGCGCAGAATTGTGATCGACATTACTTAATTCACCTCGGATGACTTTGATCTGACATTCAACATTTTCGCGCTTACACCAATCATGTCCATAACAATTTAACTCTTACAACTTCCTGTCAACTCTCTAATTTAAATCTCTAAATTTCTGTCTGTTTGCCTTTTCTGTCTTGTATACCATTTAGTACACTTCGGTTTTTACAATTAAGATAAAGCAAACATTGCTGGGTAGATAACAGGATTTAGTTACAAGCACATTAAATAAAAAAAGACTGCATGATTAGGCCTACTCAATCCAATCATGGAGGTAGTAGCTAGTACTGCCTTCATGATCCAATCTTGCATTTTCTGAATGAATTGAATTGTCAAATAATGTCCCTAAAAACTTTATTTGTGAACGGATTTTCATCGTTGACAAAACAAAATGTATGTTTTATATATCAATTATTTCAATGAGATCAGTTCCATTAACTTTCTTCCATAAATAATCACAGAGTATTATCTGTTTACAAAATAAGCGGTTTTTTAATTGTATATTCAGATTTAATTAGCGTGCAATTATCATTATCAGTGCTACAAAAACATGGCCTTGCTCATGTTTACATTGTATAGTCAAAATAGGCGTTTTACTGGCTCGTAATATTGATATTAGGCCAATAAAAAAATTGTTTGCTTGCCCTCAAATGAATTTTCAAAATTGGGTCGGTCGGCCGCAGGATTTTTTTTTTTTTATTACTAGTAGGTATGTCAAAGTGGCTGCACAATAATTCTGCCACACTGTGCATGCAAGCATAACAGTGAATTAAAAAGCGCGCGCATCAAAGTCGGCTGATTTTTGGAAAACATCAATGTCAAAAATGAATTTCCTTAGTATGTTCCATTTATCCCAATTGTTTGAATTTTTAATATATGGTATGTGAAACCTTTCTGAAGCCACCATTGAATCCGACAAAATTAAATTTTGCTTTGTTCAAGAATTACTGCCTGTTTTATGGATTTTTTGACGATCGCTCATAAATCATTAAATATAGGCCTATTGAAATAGTCTGACCAACCGTACCACCATTTAGCTAAAATACTAATCTTTCTTAGCATGTAAATTATTTCCGTCGACATTGAATGAAGCACTTGAGGAAAACTAGTTAAAACATTATATTATCAACGATATTCCATAGGGAGTAGTCCAAGGCCATACTAGTTTTGTATACGCGCTAGAGTGCAATGGTGATTCCTTTTACCATTTGCCCTCCCACGTTAATCTATGTAACAAAATGTTAATTTAAAGTCTCATTGCAAATTGATTTTTATTTTTACTTTTCGGATTTGGCTTTGAATAATGGTGACACATAGGCCTACCATGTTGACAGTAAAAAAGAATATTCTATTCCAGACACCATCAAAATGTCAAACTTTGTATTTTTTTGTATTATTTTTAAGCAAATTAACTGCAGTTTCTTTATTCAACATCGTAACAGGTTCATACTTGACAAATTTATGTTGAATGAATAGACTTTCATTAAATATTTAAAAAAACACCAAAATTACTCATGCCTAATACATAATAATATCATGAATACATAATTAGCTGTAATTAGCTAATTTGCATAATTAATTACTTTTTGTGTATTTTTTGTTATCAATTGAAAGAACTTTGTGTACATATGTGTGCAAAAAACCGCACCCTGATATCATGTACGGTTTGCTAACTTTGCTATTGGCATCAATTTTGCATATTAATTAGCCTGACTTGGTCATTTTTTCAGCTTTAATTTGTCTGCAGATTGGCCGAAATTGCTAAAATAGTACATTTGGTTAATTTATTATAATTATTCAATGATAGATTTTTTAATTTTGTTTTCTTTAACGAAGTCAGGAAAGATAGGCATTTAACCTGCCATACTTAAATTAACACTGCTTTTTCAAGCAAGCGTCCAAATAAACCGTCAAAATCTCGGAATGTGCCAATTTTCTCATTACAGCCATTTTGTGGCAGGTTTTTATTCCATTTACGAGCATCTTTAAATTGACACTACATCACAATGTATTGACCGATTTCAATTTCGTATTTTGATTTTTGATGCTTTAATAAAGCTCATTCATGTAGAAACATTAAATAACGTGTTTCTGCTGCGCTTATTTTTGAGGTGATATGCCTATTAGTAATTACTAGCAAACTCTACTCTTTGTATTAATTAAGGTTCAAAATATGAAAAATCAGACAATTTTGGTGTCAAAATGAATCAACTAACAATACAAAACAACTAAAATGTTGAACACAAGTTCTAAAATACATT
Source organism: Amphiura filiformis (assembly GCF_039555335.1). Lineage (NCBI taxonomy): Eukaryota > Metazoa > Echinodermata > Ophiuroidea > Amphilepidida > Amphiuridae > Amphiura > Amphiura filiformis. The sequence goes on along the minus strand of NC_092638.1, from coordinate 36,159,825 downwards.
TTTTACATCTTCAGAATGCAACAATTTAAAAAAAAAAAAAAAACGTTGCAGGAATTTCCAAAAATAGGGTCGGTATTCTTTTGTACAGTAAATAGAAAAAAAACCTTTTTTCTGATTTCCAAAATTTATTGGGCCGGTCGGTTGAGGGCAAGCAAACATTTTTTTAGCCTTATGGTCAACTTGCACTGGGATCCACAACATGCGCATCTATCAGAACACGGTTCTTTAACCCCAATACATTTGTACATTCATTGAATGACTTTGAAACTTTGGGTACAAAAACTCATACTCTGCAACTTAGGTCAAATTTTGCACTATGATTGTTTATTTGAGGTTATTGGACTATGCCATTGAGATTAGGCTATTGTGGTCCATAGTTAGACTAATTCCAATCAGCCGTCTACACTTCGCATGTACTGTGTATGCTTCGTAGTGACGACTGATTATCTTACAGCCAATATCATGACGGACTTCTGAACACTATTCAATGCGACTTCAGTTGTGCGCCGTAGCGCGACTGACTAGCGGCGCCCGCGTACCGCGTCGCTGTACCGCGCCGCTGTGACAAGATCGCGCTCTGAACTTCTAAAAACAACAAACTCGGTCAAAAGGTCAATTTGGACACAACTGCGCATGCTCTATGCCACAGGAATCCTGTTGCAAAATCCGTCACTTTTTTTCCACGTAGTTTTCTCAGTCGTCAATCCAGACGGTTGACGACTGAGGGCAGCAGTCTAGTCCATAGTGTTGGTCACCGTCTATCGGGTTCTAAGAGGCGGTAAACTCGTTTAAGCCATACAAAGGTCACGGTTTAGTTGGTGTTTTTGAGGCGCCCGCAACGGCGGGGGTACCTTATTGGCATGACTTTGCGAAAAGCTTCTAATTTCACTCTTGCTTGATTTACTTCGCAATTGTTTTGCTAAAAGTATGCCCAGCTTAAAAATGAAACCACGATTTGCTTGGATTTTATTTTATTATTGTTTTCTGATATGCACGGGATAAAATCTTGTGCGTATATTCTTTGTTTAAAATACCAAATTAATGGACTTATAAAAACACCAAATAAACCGAGACCTTTGACCTTTGTATGGCTTTTGCGGGCGCCTCCAAAACAGGAGCAATCATCAGCAATGGAATTTAGAATCAAAACAGTATACTGTTAGAAGAGTGACTAGAAAACCAAGCATGCTCATCCCATTGATTTTTCCAAAATTTTTCATCACTAACTGCAGAATGGGTCTCCTGAAGGAAAATCGCTATCAATAGAACGCATATAATGGAAGACTTTTCTCCTTTTAACAGGGTCTTGCACACCACGACAATTAAAAGTAGGCCTATAGGGGGCCTACTTAATTTTAATTTTAATTAAATTTGGACGTTTTTAACGTTTTTTCCCTAATCCCCGAATGACCCTGCCCCCCCCCTTGCGCACGCTACTGATATAAGGGGAACAAAATCGCCGTTTTGTATATAGTTTGATCAGCTCGTAATCAGCGGGCCTTATAACATCGCGGATTAATATCAATATATTTTATTTTGAGAATTGCCTTGTGACAAATTGTGCATATTTTGGTATAGGCCTACTGTCGTATGAGATTGCAGATTAATTACTTCTAATTAGTGAATGAATAAAAAGTTTCCGCATTTTACTTCATTGCTCTCCAGTGTATGGGTCTTCAAAAATTGGAAAAACTTTAAATGCGATTTTCTCAAAACTGCATTTTCGTCATACGACAGTTTGCCAAAACAGCGACGAAATAATACTAGACCTTTCCTGCAGGTGGCTTAAAAACCTAAATGCAAAATGAGGTTTTTTGACAATTATTTTCCATAGTCATGATGCAAGTATCATTTATGCCTCAAATCACCTATTTATTGTCAAATCAATGCAGAATAGGTTAGTATATGAATATTGAAAGTTAGACCAAAGTAGCTCAAAAATACTATACACCTGTACCGCGAACTTCGTCTTTTTAAAGACAAATTCTTGTTATTATTATTACTATTATTATTTCTTTTTGGTATTTCATTCGCTTGCTTGGACACCCAACTATATGTTTCAATCAATAAACTTTAATAATCAAACGGAATGTCAGCCTGAGCCGAGCAACCTCGGATTAGGATTTATAAGACCACCGAACCGATATAACCGAACATTCATTTACCCATACCTGAACATCTTGGCCCAGCCTCTTAAGGGGTGGGGTATGAACGTTTGGACATTATTTTTTGTGGGACACGAGACCACATGAGACATATCGTATTGAATTCTGAATACGAAGAATGTCCTTCTGATAGGCCTACATTCATTATTTTGATTTTTTGAAATTCGCGATATAATACACATTTTATGGCAAATGATTAAAAATTGATATTTTTGATATTTAAGAGTCCTCGAAGTAAACTTCGAGCGGTCAAAAATGTTGTCGAATTTTTTTTTAAATTAGTGACTGCTGTAACATTAACAATAGGCCTGTCACGTAACAACAGCACAATTTCGTAGCACATTATACAACTTTTTGTACATATGACTCTGCCGGCAATCACATATAGCTTTCACTACATTTGCCGACAATCACATGGTTTTGACGACAACAATCAATTATTTTTGCCGTCACACTCCCATATCCCCCTCCCTCTAGCGACGGCCCTGTTTTCATCCCAGCTATTAGATTTAGAAAGTTTACTTCGAGGACTGTTAAATATCAAAAATTTACAAAATATCAAATTTTAATAATTTGTCATAAAATTTGTAGGCCTATATCGCAAATTTCAGAAAAATCAAAATAATTTGATATTAGAAGGACATTCTTCGTATTCAGAATTCAATTTGATATGTCTGATGTGCTCTCATGTCCCACAAAAATACTAACGAAATGTTCATACCAGAGCCCTTAACGAGCAATCTTTCACCTACATTTGTTATGTTTTGTTCATGCGTTATTGATCAAGTAAAGCCGTGGTTTACTTGCTTATTATTTCATTTTAATAATAGGCCTATTATGAACATTCACGTTTTCTTGATGGCATAGACATAATGGATAACATGCACATTTTAAGTAGGGCCTATAATCTGAGCCAAGGACAACCATCTACTGATCATGTTGACAGCATGTATCATGTGTATGGCAAGGACGAGTACTCCACAGTGGACATCAATGATTCATGATCCGGTCTTGCGCGAGGAATAGGACTATATAATATCTACAGTTTTAATTTAATTTTCTGTGATTTGAACCCCGGACTAGGTCGCTCCGGGATCGGGTGGAATAATGGTGATCACGGGGAACCTGACATCAAAAGGCAAAACTGGAGGCAAAATCTGCTGCTATAATAAAGAGGTAACCATTCTTCTTTTTAGAAACTTAAGTATAGGCCTAATCGACGGTTGAGAACCAGGCCTTTAATAACTGCTCTCGCAAAATAAAGTTCACAAAATAACTTTATGAGCTGAGTAGCTCGAGATACTCTAGCTAAAATACAGGTTTACATTTACTATCTTACATTATCTTGCTGTATTTTATTTTATTTTAAACACGGAAGATGATTTTTTTAGGGGGGGGGGGGTAAAGGAGCAATTTAATAGGCGAAAACACTGTCGCAAATCAACTTAATATATTGTAGGCTACCAATGTTGATCGTAATTAGTAATACAACAAGGAAATGATCATGAAATACTAGTATCTTTAACACATATAAACAGACTATAATATTTGAAAAGTTGGTCATTCAAATCATATTACCTGATATTATTATGGAAGTAGCGATTTTTTTTTGAAATTAGCTGAGTAGACGAAACCCCTGTGTCGCAAATCACGAACTAAACGTGTATAATGTGCTTTAAAGGCCTGGTTATTAAAGGCCTGGTTCTCAAAAAACAATTTAGGTATCATGTTTTGCCTTTATAATGTCAAATTAATAGCGTGAAAATAACCTTTATGACTGAAATTGTAATGTAACATCCATTTCAAATAGTGAAAACCGATCATTAGCAATGCGCTTCCCTCCCTGACGAAAACACTCAAGTGAGTTTTACGAACCAGTAGTAACATATGTTACAGCAGTAAATTTCGCTAGTTTACTTGTAAGTGCCATGGGATACCAATGTTAAGGGTAAAATAAGTAATTTAGGTTGAACATGAAATGGGTTGAAAGAAGCAAGTTCAAACATCCTTTTCAAATAGTGAAAACCGATCATTAGCAATGCGACATATATGCCGGTTTTGTTTTTGATAACGACTGTTATAGTAGGCCTACAGTATATGTCTTCGAGCTTCCCAAAAGGTTTGATTGGGGTAATGTGGGCGCGTAGCGAGCAAAATTTTTGTATTTTACACTATTTTCGCCCATTAGGGCCTATCAGGATAAAAAAAAAAAGGGCTTTATCATGATAATGCGCGCGTAGCGCGAACATTTTTGTATTTTACACTATTTTGGCCCATGATTGGGGTGAATTTTGGTGGAAAAGGGCCTTCTTGCCCTTTTTCTTTTCTTTTGCCCTCCAGATATTCTCTTTGATTTTCGCCAGCCCATCGGGCTGGTACCTGTTTCTGGGATGGGGTCAGTTTGCTCAAGAGATTAATTTTTATTGGTATTGGAATTACTTTTTGTGGTTGAATTTTTTTAAAAATATTTTAATTCGATGTGTAAGGAAAAGTAAGTATGTTTTGCCGTTTCAACGAATGAAAACGAGTGAGTATTACCAAAGTTATGTTTGAATTAATATGACTTTAAAAGTTTTAGGTATAGGCCTAAAATGTAACAATAATAGTTAATATACAGCATCATATGGTCAGCAGAAGAAAAGTATGTCATTTCAGTGTCTTTGACCCGGGGTCCTTGACCACTGAACAGCGTGATATCATGTTGATAACAGATCTAAGAATCAAAATCTTCATCATATGGACCATATTGATGTCAAAGTAATTATCTATCATATCCTGTGTCGTTTTATGGATAATAAAAATTCCTTTAAAAAAGGAATGTGGCGCCCAATGTGAACTTGGACGTGATATGGTGAATTCCATGGTGTGTAGATTTGGTATTATAATGATTTTTCTAGGGAAGAGTAGAAGATGATCAAATGCAAGAGAAATGTGTTCGGATTGGGGAAGGTGTTCTGACAATCCAAATATAAACTTAGTCCACCTCAAATGACCTGTAACAATTTGTGATTGACATTACTTAATTCACCTCGGATGACTTTGATCTGACATTCAACATTTTCGCGCTTACACCAATCATATCCATAACAATTTAACTCTTTCAACTTCCTGTCAACTCTCTAATTTAAAACTTTAAATTTCTGTCTGTTTGCCTTTTCTGTCTTGTGCCATTTAGTACACTACAGTTTGTTACAATTATTAAGATAAAGCAAACATTGCTGGGTAGATAACAGGATTTAGTTATTTACTTAATCCAATCATGGAGTAACCGCTATATAGATTCTATGGTAATTAGCAAACAAAAGCGATCAGTTTAAGAGGCCTCGTTAATTGATTTTATCACTATGGACCACAAGAGTCTCATCCCAATGGCATAGTCCAATAACCTCAATTACATAATCATAGTGCAAAATTTGACCTCAAGTTGCAGAGTATGAGTTTGTGTACAAAGGATGAATGTACAAATGTATTAGGGTTTAAGAACTGTTCCCATGATAGATGAGCATGTTGTGGATCCTAGTGTATGGTCAAATGTCACCGTCTATCGGGTTCTAAGGCACACGGTAAACTGGTTGAACGCATACAAAGGTCAGGATTTATTTGGTGTTTTTATAAATCCTAATTTTGTATTTTAAACAAAGAATATACGCTCACCATTTTATCCCGTGCATATCAGAAAACAATAATAAAATAAAATCCAAGCAAATTGTGGTTTTATTTCTGAGCTGGGCATAATTTTAGCAAAACAATTGCGAAGGCAATCTAGCAAGAGTGAAATTAGAAGCCGTTCACAAAGTCATGCCTATATTGTGGCTCCTCCGTAGAGGGCGCCACAAAAATGACTCAAAATGCTATTGATTAAATAGTTGCTATCATGAACATCAGTTTTGCCTTTTCAACGGGAAAAATCCGATGCAAAATAAAGTTTTTAGGGCCTAGCTATAATATGGGCATAATTTATGCATGTAGGCCTATAGTATTGAACAATGTACCCATTTGACATGCACTTATAGATAAATAAATTGTCTTACTTTATTAATTTAATAACTTCTATGTTATAAATAAAATGACACATAACGTAAGTGAAGCTACTTTCTATCTTTTTTTTTGATTCATAAACTTACAGTCAAGACACACAAGAGTGAAGATTGCAGTGAGTAATCAGTCCTTTATAAATGTTCTTGCCACCATCTATCATATAGTAAACTATACATTGCGAATTAATATCAAATTATTTTAAAATAAAAAATGTACATGTAAGGTGAGTTTATATTATGTTATAATGGCGCATTTAAGGAGTATTTCGTGATCCTAGCATCCTCTTTTTATGACATTTTTTTTTATTTTTTCACAAAAAAGCTTATATTCTAAAATATTTCAGTTGATTCCGATTTTGCCTTTACGAGATATGCATGGTTATGTGTACACAATGTGTTGCAATTTTGTTCTGGTATACCAGAACGAAATTCAAATTTCACGATTACTTTGCTAACGAATTAATCTGCAAGAAATATTTTGTACATAAACATTATGTAGCCAGAGGTTTCCAGTGATATAAAAATCTCAACTTTTTTGAGAAAAGTTAGGGGATGATGCTGTGGATCACGAAATGCCCTTTTAACTAAAACCTGCAGTCAGTGCAGTGTAGTATTTGTGACGTGGTATATCGAAAGCAGACACTTTTGGGCAGGATCGTAAATGGAGAAATAGCCAAAAATCTACACGGGGTGATTTTTTCACGATTTGGGTTTATGATGTTATTAATGTTTAAAATATTGTCTGATCGTTTCAGACCGGAATATAACTGGCATGTTGTATTTTTGAGACATTTTTCAAGGTAATTCCTACTCTCAACATTGTCAATAATATTTTTAAAGGCAGCTTATCTATTATTAATATTAAAGGCCCATTCAGTGATTTGCTCATCCGGACGATCGTAAAAATCTTGGTACCGTACCTTTGTTATTACATAGATGTGCTAAGTCTGCGAATGGTTCAGCCAAAAGCCGTGTAGGCCTATTTAAGACAAAATAAGACATTTTACACGAATCTGTATTTTTAGATACTGACAGTATCTAAAATTAGCCACAAGTATTTGAATGGCGGGGCTTGAACTTCGTCAGTACTGCTGTTTTCTTCATTTTTGCCAAATTTGGCATTTCAAAATACCAAATGACAATTTGAATGACTTAGGCCTATCCTTCTCTTTTAAGCAATTTATAAACAATTTTAATTTTTTACTCTTGCACTGGGATCACTGAATGGGTCTTTAAGAAATATGGTGTATCATGTCAAAAACAGACATGTTTTGGACAGCTTATAAATTTGGAGGCTTTCACATAAAGAGCTATTTTGCTCCACAACGCCGTTTTCCCCAATAAAATCGGACATTCCTAAGCGAAGAAATTGAGTTCGTAAGTTATGGTATTAAAAATTGGAAATTGAAATATCGTGGGTAAAAAGCTGAAAAGACAAATAAAACCAGAACAGAACAATTTAGAGAACAATAATGAATTAATAATAATGAACAATAATGAATTAAAGAGTTGACAGGAGATTAGGAGTTAATGTTTTCTGCAGTTTCAGTGTACATCTTCTCACCGTTGATGGTTTGGTGGACTGTCATGTAACATGGATGTAGTAAGCCGTGATCCTAAAAATGCCTTTCACATTGACCAAAACTAATTACAAGACCTCTTCTACATTGAGGCTGGCTTTCCCTTTTAGAGGGAATTTTTATTTGTATTGGAGCACTTTTTTATTGCTATCCGATCCGATGAAGCGTGGTGGCTCAAAATTAATTCATGTGTGGTTACTGAATTTCATTAAACCATAAACCAGATAATCCAAGGATGTCTGAAAATTCAAGCATGTCTAAATTTCCTCTATTATTTGTTTTTTAAATAGGCCCTATTACTTTTTTTTTTTGTCTCGAGACCTTTATTTTTGTAACCGGCACCAAAATGGCTGGTCTTAATAATTAAAAGCATAAATGTTTGGAAGATGAAAGAAAAGAATAAATAAACTAATATAGAGAATACAATAGATAGTTAGATAATAATGTTAACAAATATATAAGAGAGAGTGAGGAGAAAACTTTTTAGGACTTAAAGACCCATTCAGTGATCCCAGCGCAAGTGTAAATAAATTACAATTGTTTATAAATTGCTTAAAAGTGAAGGATAAGTCATTCAAATTGTCATTTGGTATTTTTGAAATGAAAAAAAATGAAAAAGAAATGAAGAAAACAGCAGTACTGACGAAGTTGAAGCCCCATTCACTGTATACATGTAGCTAAATTACAGATTCGTGTAAAATGTCTTATTTTGTGTTAATTACACGGCTTTCGGCTGAACCACTCGCAGGCTATGTTAGCACATCTATGACAATGACAAAGGTACCAAAATCTGACTTTTGATGATTTTTACGATCATCCAGATGAGCAAATCACTGAATGGGCCTTTAAGGTATGAAGGACCTTGGTGAATAGGCTGGGATTTAATTTACATTTTGCTATAACAATAACAGCATTATTTACTTTCTGGAAGCTTCTCATCTCTACCAACTCTTTTACAAGTTTTTTTTTTAAAGTAGTTTTAATATGCATTATATTTAGTATATTAGGGATTAGAGGTATTCTGTTGAAGAGGTTGAAATTTAATTTTGTTTATCTGGGTTTGTGATATACAAGTCACTTCCATCTGAGCCTCCAACTGCTCAACACCATTACACCAATTAAATCGTCATCATATTCATTAAATATATATTTTATAATATTGCATCCATCTTCATTGTTTCTATGTAGGCCTATCATCATATATTATTAGGCCAAATAAAAAATAAAACATGTTTCACGTCCCCTCCTGCTTCCTTTTTTGAGGTTTCTTCAATTTTATTTTTATTTTTTGAAATTCAGTTATAACTTTTCAAAAAATATGTCTAGGAAGTAGAGGTGCTTTCTATAGCCTTGCTAATATACAAGAAACACTTTTATAAGGTTTTGTGATAGTTAGAGGGGGCATATCTCTCAAAACAACAAATAAAAAGAGGCCTCCTCCTCTTTCCAGGCATTATTGTATACGCTAAAATAGCTCTAATTATGGGTATTTACACCGATTTTGCGATAAAAATAAAAATAAAAAGCCCCTCTTCCTCCTTTTTTCAAAAACCCGGACGTGAAACATGTTTTTTATTTTATTTGGCCTTATATTATTAAAGCCGGAGCATAACATCATAGATTAAGATGGAGAAAGATCGAAAAGACGTCTTTTGTACCGGTATTATTTCTTTTCTTTCAGTTTTAAAGGAGTATTTCGTGATCCTAGCATCCTCTTTTTATGACATTTTTCAGTACATATCCACGAAAAAAGCATGATATTCCCAAAATTTCAGTTGATTCCGATTTTGCGTTTGCGAGTTAATATGCATGATTATGTGTATTACACTGCTCCATAGACAATACGTTGTAATTTCGTTGTGGTGCATCAGAACGAAATTCAAATTTCGCGATATCTTTGCTAAACGAATTAATCTGCAAGAAATATTTTGTACATAAACATTATGTAGCCAGAGTATTCCAGTGATATAAAAATCTCAACTTTTTTTGAGAAAAGTGGGGGGGGGTGAGGCTGTGGATCACGAAATTCCCTTTTAAATACCAGTCATTTCCCAAACACTCAGAACACCAGTCACTCGAAGGCTATTATTATAGTTATCAGACTCACTCAATCCTGATCATTTGAGACATTTAAGGGGTACTACACCCCTGTGGTAAATTTGTGACTAGTTTTGCATTTTTCTCAAAAAATAATAACACACTGGTAATAAAAGTTATGTATATTATCGGGGCAAGGAATCCAATTACTACACTGAAATTTCAGTAACTCAAGACAAGCGGTTCAGTATTATATGATAGGAAACGAGGTACATCCTAGCGGTACCTTATTTCTTATCATAAATAACACACCGCTTGTCTTGGGTCACTGAAATTCCAGTGTAGTAATTGTATTCCTTGCCCCTATAATATACATAACATTTGTTACCACTGTGTTATTAGTTTTTGAGAAAAATGCAAAAATAGAAACAAATTTATTGAGGGGTGTATATAGTACCCCCTTAAAGCGATCGAATTCGGTGTGGAAATGAGCAAAATTGTCAGTTACACCTTTCACCAATTTTCTATTTTGCTGTAAATATCAGAAGGAAACCATGATATAATATACAGTGTGGGCCAAAAACAACTTTACCCAATTTCAGAGGGTGGTTGCTCGAATTGTAGAAGAGCTATTCATGATATTGTTACATATTCTAAATGTGTATCTTTCTAAAAGTATATGATGAAGAAATGAAAGCAAAAGAAACTAAATTAACAAAATTATGCTAGTTTTACTTCCGAGGGTCAAAAATCATTTTGTCCACACGTAATTCAATGGGATGTGTCCGATTGCTAAGAGTAAGGCATGGTGCGTTAGGCATACAAGTAATTGGTAAACACGTTTGGCTTGTCTTCGAAAAGTGATAATTGTTTTACATGCATGAACGAAATACAATCGATTTTAATACTTGTCATGTACTCGAACCTCAATTCTGTCATTGACCAACAATTAGCATAACAATTACACAATTACAAAGGTTTCACCTGGCGCAATTTTTGAATTTTAAATAGGCCTTCGTGCATTTTGTGACTGCGTGGCTTATTTCTAGATATGTTTGCAAGATGTCAAGATAAGGCAATTCACAACACGAGAGGAATTTTATGGCAGAGGTATACAGAAAGCTTTTTAGAAGTGCAGCGTCAATTTCGAATTTGTTTCCCGAACGTAAGAGTCCCGCCAAAACCTACCATAACTTTACATACGTACAACTTCCACAACTTCGGAAGTGTGATGAGTAGATGTAAAGCACGGAGCGGACGTCCAAGAACATAAAGAACTGGCAGATCAGCTGCCAATATTGCAGCTGTTCAAAGGGAACTTGCAACTAACCCCAGAGTCAGTTCTCGATGCAACAATTTGCCGAACATATCACGTAGGCCTACGACATTCAGTCAAATAGTAAAACATGACATCAATTGGCATCATCACAAGATAATAAAGCGTCATGGACTTCAGCCAGGAGATTCATGTAGAAGATTGATATTTCCAACTGACTTGTAAATAGGCCCCAGCGCTTCCTCAGAGAATTTGTGGTTGTGGATGAAGCGAACTTTGGGATGAATGGCACACAAAATGTGGCCACACAAAATGTGAGAGAATATGCCCCCAGAGGTAACCATGGTAACCCTCCAAGAAACGTTGTGCTTGACATTCCCAATGACCGTCGCAAGTTGACAGCCAGTAGGCCTTCGCGTGGACAAAGTTAATTTTGACCCTTTGATTTAAAACTAGCGTCACGTTTTTATTTTAATACATTTTTGAATAGTTTTTTCACCACATACTCTTAAGAATATGTGTTTTACGAATATGTGAAAATAATTTGAAGCAGACTTTTTAATTTTGAGATATGAACCTTTTAAATTGGGTAAAGTTGTTTTTGGCCCACACTGTATAATCCTGGTGTTAAGGGGGTACTATACACCCCTGGCCAATTTTGTGCCTATTTTTGCATTTATCTAAAAAATTATAGCGCATTGGTGACAAGTATAAGATACATGTATGTATATTATAGGGGCAAGGACTACAACTACTGCACTGGAAATTTTATTTCAGCACAGACAGCAGTTGTGGAGTTATACAGTCAAAATTCAGGGACTTTGATTAATAAATCAATAACTACTTGCCTCGAGTTGCTGAATTTTCAGTGCAGTAGTTGTAGTCCTGGCCCTTATAATATACATATCTTACTTGTTTATACACCATCCCTGAAACTTTGGAAACCATAGCACACTCCATGTAGGCCTAGGCTAAAAAATTGAAATGTGTAAAAATTTAGTTATTTTCAAAAAATAAAGAAATACATAAGAAATGTTAGAATTTGTATGAAGCTCTAAAAACAGATGGAGTGAAGACTTATCTTTAGTTTATATTAAGTTTTAAATTAATACATAATTCTAATTTGCTATTGTGGTTTTTTTGCTGCAAGCCAGATTAGCCGTTCATACTCTGGTCAGTTTCGGAAAGAGTAGGCCCGGGGAGTAGGGTGTTAACCCAACCCGCCACGGTGTTCAAATGGACCCCAACGGAAATAAGCTTCATAACAGAGGCTTGTCAAGGGGTTGTCAAAATGTCAAGGGTTGTCAAATTCCGAATAAATTAAATCAAACCATGCACCCGGGCCATGCACTGAAGTATAATTAACCACTAACAGTACTGATCCAAAAGGAGCCTGTCGTGTTTAGAAAGGATTTAAATGTAAATTATTATTGAATTAAAGTTTCTCTAAACCTTTTTCCTTTCAGTGTACAACGATTGTAACAATGGCGTCATTGAAACTTCTGTTTTTCGTGTTCATCATCGTGCACATAAAAGGCATTGCTGGCCAAGGTTTGTTTATTTGTTACGTTTGTTTGCTGTCTTTGTCTCGATATTTGGCCGTGTAAAAATTATGTATTGGTTCTCGTCCCCTCCTTCCTCAATTTCTGGAATTTGTCAAATTTTTTTGGATTGTTTTAAAGATTTTTCATAATTGTTTAGATTTTTGGAATACTTTAGGAAGACTTTATACATATAGATTTATTAGAAAACATGGATTACTTCCGAGACTCTTTGTGGTACTCAGAATCTCATATAAAAAAAAAAGAGGCCTCCTTCTTTCCTTGAGCACTGAGTGTTAGAATATATATACCGAACAGGACTCGCGACTTAAAATGCTAATTTTACATTTGAAAATTAAAAACTCCCTTTCTCATCAATTCATGAACATCCTCTGGACGAGAACCAAAACATTAATTTCATACGGCCTTATAGTCTCAAGATGAAAGGAAGGAATAAAGGAGATCACACGGCTGGTGCTTAACAAGACCAATTTGCAATTTACAATTGTCTAAAATCAGTAATGGTGTTTTCCCGGGGTGTTTTCACAGAGCAATTTTTGTCGATTCAGTTATAATACATTATGGCGTCTGCCAAGTGCGTAATGGAGGGCACTCCGCCCATTCACCGGCTGTACCGCCTGATTCACCACTGAATATTATAATATCAAAATGTATTTTCCGTAATTATGATGAATTACATTTACCTTTAAAACCAAAACCAAAAATATTGCTCAACACATTTTGAAGTTGTGTAGTGTATAATATTCTGGTCTCTATATACATGCATGACATGCGGATGGACAGGTTGTCCAAAACAGTCTTCTATGCTTAATAATTTAAGGGCTCTGGTATGAACGTTTCGACAGTATTTTTTGTGGGACATGAGAGCACATCAGGCATATGAAATTGAATGTCCTTCTGATATCAAAATAATTTTGATTTTTTGAATTCGCGATATAATACAAATTTTATGCCAAATTATTGAAATTTGATATTTTTTAAATTTTTGATATATTTAACAGTCTTCAAACAAACTTTCTATATAAATCTAATGATTTGGATATTACATATCGGAATCTACTTGTTCTATTTAGATACTTTGATTCGCTTCATAACACGACAAACATAACATTTTTCTGCATTTTGTAATGCGTTTTTTTGTCATTTTGGAACGTCATTTTTTGCTACCTCTAGAGGGCATACTAAACTAGTTTTCGACCAATGTAGCTAGCGGTTGGTGTTCCCGTATCGCGTTTCACGTAAATCTCGCAATTTCTCTAATATTCAACACCAATCACGAAAAAAAAAAAAATTCCGCGTTTAAAGTACACGAAAATGTCGAAAAAACTATTTATGTCTCGGGAATGTCTCCAAAGAGTAAAGTACCGGAGATGTCTCTAAAAAATAAAGTCTCGGAGACTCTCTAAAGCACAAAGTCTTGGGAACGGCTCTAAAGAATCAAGTTTTGGAAATGTCTGTAAAGAATAAGGTATGAAATCAAAACTCGACCGCCGGTTGACCAGCAGTTACCGGTGGTTTAACCGCATTCCATTGTTTAAAACAACAGAAACCGGTTCCAACCGGACGGAACCGGCGGTCGACCGCTGGTCGAGTTTTGATTTCATCCATAAAGTCTCGGGAACGTTTACGCATTTCTAAAGAATAAAGTCTCGGGAACGTCTCCAAGAATAAAGTCTCGGGAACGTTTCTAAAGAAGGAACGTCTCCAAGAATAAAGTCTCGGGGACGTTTCTAAAGAATAAAGTCTCGGGAACGTCTCCAAGAATAAAGTCTCGGGAACGTCTCCAAGAATAAAGTCTCGGGAACGTTTCTAAAGAATAAAGTCTCGGGAACATCTCTAACGAATAAAGTCTCGGAAACGTCTCTAAAGAAATAGTCTCGGAAATCTCGGAAGCGTCTCCGAATTAAGGCCGTAGGTATCGGAAACGTCTCTACAGACCGTAGGAATCGGAAATGTCTCTAAAGGCCGTAGGTATCGGAAATGTCTCCAAATGCCGCAGGTGTCGGAATGTCTCTAAATGCCATAATACTTGGTATTGTTATTCTCTTTGTTGTTTGTAGATTTTGTAGCATATACAAATCAGAATGAAGACTCAATCTATTACTCCAATGTTACGTGTTCTCTGGAGTTCCAATTAGAGATCATTTATGATTCTGATTCTGGACCTCGTGGCATAGATTACGATCCTATGGAACAGAAACTTTATTGGGTGGACTCGACAAATAAGAGAATAAGTCGTAGTGATGTAGATGGAAGCAATGTGGAGACAGTAATAAGCAATACGAGACGTAAGTATATTTTATAGTTTATGTTAGGAGTGTGCAATAATTATGGGGTGGGGGTAAAATTTCTAAACAGCGTAGCACAAAATGCTGGGGTGGGGGTCTTGTTGGCCTGCCGAGAGGGGAGTGGGATGTTTGGCAGGCCGAGAGGGAGGCAAGCAATTTTGGCACACCATGAGGAGGACTCATATTGCCCGGACCACAATTTTGAATATTTTGAGGTATATTTTTAAAACGAATAAAAAAATGATGGAATGGTTTGGGAATATTGCCCTCCGCCCAATATGCCCCTGGCCAAGAGGATTATTCTCATCTCGCTATTCATCGTTAATACGCAAGTAGTTAGCTAATTCAACTTTGACAAACCTTTTCCGATTTCGAATCGGATTATTTTGGGTATTTCTATGCATACGTCGTAGTATTCCTTTTATTTAGTAACTCCATGGCTTAACCAGATTTTGACACATTTTGGCTTTCAAAATTATATTTCAGCCCTTAATACGGGTCATTGATGCCAACTATCAAAATGTTGAAGGCGAATCCAGTAGTTCTTCAACAGCTACCTGAACGATATGAAATACGACATCGTTTCCATTCATTAGCTGAAATGACACACTATTTACGATATACGCATACTCATTACTCTCTTTGACATTGCCAACACAAGAAAATTCGAGTTGTTGTCAACTCTTGTTTTCAATACACGCAATGGAAGTTCAATTATCATATTCTTTCAACACATATATTTAACTGCATTTTCAGCGAAAGGTTGTTAAATTGACCAAAAATAATGTGATGTATTCATCTGATTGAGAATATAATCATATCAAAAGAATCTACACCATCAGTCTATTTTCATTATACCTAGGAATAAAATCAATTCATCTCAATATGAAACACAAGAATGTGATCTTATTGTCCCTGAGTGTACAGACCATTGAAAGACTTGACCTCCACTCGACCTTCAGCAATACAGTGACGATAGGTTTAACCTATATACACTGGCCTCAAAAAAAGAAACTTATAATTTTCACAAGGTCATATCTTAAAATCCACACCATAAAATGAACAAAAATGCACACAGGATAACTTCAATACTCTACTCTAAACACATGTCAGTAACCAAGCAGTTGTCCAACTGACACAACAGCAAAATATACTGACATGGAACACCTTTCTGGACCAAAATTCACATCCCAACAGATTTTTATTGTTGGGCTCCAATTATTCGCCTGTGAATGTGGTCCCGGAAGCTGTTCCGTGTCAGTGCATTTTACTGTTGTGTCAGTTGGACAACTGCTTGCTTACTGACATGTGTTTAGAGTAGAGTTAGATGAAGTTATCCAATATCCTATGTGTAATTTTTGTTCATGTACAGGCGAATAATTGGAACCCAACAAAAGAAATCTGTTGTGATGTGAAATGTGGTCCAGGAAGGTGTTCCATGTCAGTGCATTTTGCTGACGAAATCATTTACGGGAGATATTCATCATTTTCTACCCCGGTATCCAAAGATTTTCGTCTGAATATCAAAATCGTGCATAGCACATTCACGTGTATCGATCCCGGGTATTGATTTTAGTATCTCTGGTGTACCAAGTAAATTATTAGCCAGGCGATGTCGGTGTGCATCGTCCGGTCTGTTTTAGGAACAGTAGTAGGTGATCGGCGTCTGGGTCGGACATCGGGTGGGTGAATAAGGGACGTCAGGTTTACACATTTGTTTTGTTTATGAACTAGGAATGACATTGACACTCATTGTTTTCTAATATGTTCCATACAGAGCCATATGCGTTGGCTCTCGATACTACCAACAGAATTGTATACTGGACTCAGCTGACAAACACTAACGATGGCATCCGATACATCAATATGGACGGTACTGGTCAAGGAGATGTTCCAGGCAGCGACAGCAGCGCATCATCATCTGGAACCGACGCGAGAGCCCTCGCAGTTGGAGCTATATCGGGGTAAGACAAAGACACAATAATAATAGAGCGACAACTTTTTGCATCTCTTTTGATTCCTCAATTATCTTATACCTCGTGGGTCTGGACTGAGGGCGTGATGACGCAACGTTGGGTTGCGTGTCGTATGTGGGGTGTGCGGGGGCTGTCGAGGATGACGGCGCGGCAGGTGCTTTCTTTGTAACAAGGCTTGTGATTTCCAGCAATTCGATTTCATCAAATGAGGGGAATGTATTTATTATGTAAAGGCCTCCAGCCCTAAAATACATTTGAAATTACTTTAAATATTAACATATACATACATCTACTAACGAAAATTAATATCTCAGACATTGAATAAATATTTACACACATTTGTCAAAATCCTGCTATCAGAGATCTGCAATGAATTGATTCAGTTCAGATGGCTGGATTTTCATATTATCGAGGAATAAAACACTACGTTGTATTAAACAGGGTGCAGATAAGTGCAGACATGAATAGATCCCAAAGTTGTTTTGCGAACGCGAACGCTTTTTATTCCAAAGGATCGTTTGACTCGAAACTCAATAGCATTTCTAAATATAATCTTATCCCGGTAATTAATTTGAATATAAAGTCACAAAATCAGTGATTTTACATATTTTGTTTGTTTCAACGTTTTAATCTCACTATTTTATTTTCTCTTTCTCTCTTCGTACCACTCCACTCTCCTACTATTCTATGCTATGCTCTGATCTATTCGGTTCTCCTCTTCCCCTCTACCCGACTCCCTATTTTCTCTTTCTCTCTTCGTACCACTCCACTCTCCTACTATTCTATGCTATGCTCTGCTCTATTCGGTTCTCCTCTTCCCCTCTACCCGACTCCCTTCTCTCTCAGAGATATATATATCGCCTTTTCATCAGATCCACAAATAAGGAGGCATTCAAAAGATGGTATGACAGCTGAAACATTGATAGCAGTAAATGATGACATACAGGATCCTAGAGGCTTGTATGTTGACGAAGCAAGTGAGTGATTGCCATAATCAGGGGCGTAGCAAGAGCCGCGGGGCCCCATGGACAAGAAACAGAGCGGGCCCTTTTAGCAGGGCCAGATTTACCATTGGGCCAGAGGGCCCAATGATTGCCCCGTGCATGTTCCTTTTAGCCCGACAACACCGTGTTTTGGACCAAAATATGGTAAAATTGCACAATTTTGCGC
This sequence comes from Amphiura filiformis, assembly GCF_039555335.1. Lineage (NCBI taxonomy): Eukaryota > Metazoa > Echinodermata > Ophiuroidea > Amphilepidida > Amphiuridae > Amphiura > Amphiura filiformis. The sequence goes on along the minus strand of NC_092638.1, from coordinate 36,141,734 downwards.
GCTTCGTGCATATCATAGTCCTATATAGCAAAATTCACCTTCATTTTGGGCTAAAATGGTCTGAAATTGAAAATAATTTCGCGCGCAAATTAATGTCCTAGTAAGATTGGAACAAAACATGCTATGCTTCTGCATGCCACCACTGTCGATCTTATAGTAGGCCCCACATGACTTCCTCAAGTTGAATTTGAGGCCTCCAAATTTTGGCCTAGGTAAGTTCTGCCTTTTTAGCATCTCTTTAATCAGCGGTGAGCGCTTCTTTCATTTTCTCTTTTGCTTGGGGCCCCTGAGCCCCCCGCTGAGCCCTCGGGGCCCATGGACTTCGTCCACCCTGTCTCCTCGCTTGCTACGCGCCTGGCCATAATGTGTGTGAGGACCGGTGGCATAGCCAGCTTTAAAATGCGTAAAAACTGAAAGAAAAAAAACTGAATCGACGGGTGATCCGGGCGGGTGATTCAAATTCAAATTCAAATGGTCAGGAAAGCTTAGGTTTCATTATCATTGTGGTATCGGACTTTTTATTTTTTCGGAGAAGATCAGTTAGGGCAACTACTTGATTATATTTCTACATGTTCATACTACAATTTCGGAAAAATTTCATCGGTCATTTAAAAAAAAAATTGCATTTTCGTTACTTAAATTGAGGTTATAGCGCACTCAACGGTCAATCTCTCCATAGAGCTACATGTTAAGACCAGTTATAGAAAAACGGCCCTAAACTAAAAACGGCCGATTAATTTTTCTCCAAATTTTGCACGTGACGTAGATTTAACATCTGTAATGTAATACAAGTGGTGTCGTTCCTGTTCTTCTAAATTCATTTATAAAATGTTCGCCCAGACCCTACTATTATTTTAGGCAATGAGGAGTCTTTTTTCGGGGAGGGTCATAGGCAGATACGACACTGGTTCAGCATTCTTAGCATTGGAGTGCACAAATAATATAATAGCATAGTAACTGACACACATGCATTGTCATTACTTTACTTTAGCAAGTGTCTACGGGGTGTGCACAGATTTCGAGTCAAAGGTTACTTCCGGTTCAGGACGACATTATTTCAAAATGCCTCTTCTGCCACAAATAAGAGCATAGTGACGCTACCATTGATGAAACAGTGTCTATGTTGATCAGTGTCATTAAGGGGTCACTTCCAATCTGAGTCTAAGCACATTCAAAATGTCTCTTTTGCCACAAATAACATAGCAGACAAGAGTGACGTCACTGGCATGCACACTCATCAAGGGGTCATAAACAGCACAACTGTCTTTATATTCTACGATCACATGTCAAGTTTTTATATGTACATGTATATTCTTGTGAAATAGATAGCAGACTTTATTGGAGCGACGAAATCCTGAACAAGATTGAAGTCTATGATTGGAGCGGGATGAGTGCCACCAGAACAGTTCTGTTTCAAGGTACGCAATATGCTCGTATCTCTATTCGGGAAGGGCGACTGTTAAAAGTCAGGCAAAATCACGCAGTTCAAAATAAAATGGTATACCATGTCAGCCTGGTCTTTTAAGTAAATTGCAGGATATAATCAATTTACATACGGCTCTAAATTGACTATAAAGTGCAAAACAAAAATAACTATCCCTTTGGATTTCTTTCTATATTTCAAAACAAAAATAACTACCCCTTTGGATTTCTTTCTATATTTCAAAAAGCATATCTTCGATTGAAACATTTTTGACATGCATCATTCATTAAAGCATTAAAAATAACCCATCCATTTGGTTAGATAATCATGATAACAGGATGCATTTCTCATCGCACCAACAGGGCTAAGCACAAATATCCCTCGAGGCCTGGATGCATACAAAGGCGACCTATATTTCATTGATGCGGTAAACACAGAAGAGCATATATACCGGATTCCACTAGATGGTAGCAGTAGCACACCAATACCGATTCCGTATACCATCGATACCGGAAGTCTCAAACACCTTATCGATTTGGTGATGTATGATTCAGGTAAGATATCAGAGTTCAAAGGTTAAAGATAAGTTGGACTTGCGTAGACTAAATCCGCCAGTCTCCTAACCGATACGCACGGACGCTATAGACTGCTGGTTTATCCGCGGCCGAACAGGATTATGGGTAAAAACGCACAGGATTGTGGGATAAGTCAAGGACGCCTCGACAGGGCCTGACGGAGTTAGGCTAGGACTGAAGTAGTATGTTGGTTAGTCTGTAAGTAGGGTAGGGTGTATTGATGGATATGTGATGTGTGGAGATTAGGCGGGTTGAGAAGTTGGTCATTGGGGTGGGTGTAGGGGTGTGTTGGCGCTTTGTAGTGTATTCGCGTGTGGAGTTCAGTACATGTGCAATTGTAGGCGCGTGTGAAAAGATGTGGCTTGCAAGAATGTGGTGTTGTGATAATGGGTGTGAGTGGACGGGTGTAGGTTCAAATTCCTGACAACCAGTAGACCATGATGCCTTGGTTTCAGAGTAAGGCCTACACATTCCCAGTTTAAACAGAGTTTACAGTTTTAATATGACATAACATTTCACTGTCATTACACAGGAACACTTGAATGCCTAGAGGTCAGTTTTGATACATCACTCGTTGAACCTGTCTGTGAAGGAGATGATGTGACCTTCACAGTTACAAACCATGGAACTAAATACGCGGTTTTTGGTAAGTATAGATTATGCATTGGCTGTGGAAGTAGAGGGGGTAGTTAGCCATCCGTCTTCCCAACATTTTAGGCGGGGAGTTTGTTCCTGGGACGGGCAATATTTATCCCTCTGACATATAATTATAGCCGTTGAAAAAGGCTACTGACCTTTTTAGTATACCAGATTTGCAAAACAAGGCCATAGCAGCATTTGAACTATTTAAACCCCCAATGGGCTGTAGAAGTCTGGTAAATGTTTTAAAGGTCAAATTAGGACAGGCAATTTTATTCAAATGACCGACAAATCTCAATTTCTAGCTAAGACCCTGGACACGTCCGCCCTAAATTTTTCCATGCGAGACTTTCTTCCTAAAATCTTAAAATAGGAGAAAAGTTAAAGTAACGATTGCCCAGTGCATCTTCCGTTTTATCTTAAAAACACTGTTTTGGATTCCCAAATAGGGTAAAATTGCACAATTTAAACGCGTAATAAAATTCACCTTCATTTTGGGCTAAAATAATCTAAAATTGAAATATGCTCACCCTCTACTGAGATATGCAATCAGTGGGTAAATTACAAGTACATAAATGAAATACTTAACTTGGCCTATATTTATCGACGTTGCATTAGACTGCATAGTCGATTTTTGATAAATAAAAAAGTTGTACTCGAAACTATACAAAATGTTTATATCACAAATTTGTTGACTTTGGAGCGGGACTTTGTCCCTAATACACATTGTCAATCATATATTTGTTATCTATCCAATCTAACCGCAAGCACCAAGCATGTACTTCCATGCACCAAGTGTGAGTTTAACTTTCGCGCCAATACAAAGCGCCGCAAATTCCACAGTTAGTTGTGTACGCTGTAGTTAGTAGTAATGGCACGAAGGATTTATATCAGGAGATCTGGGCGACAAATTAAAAGCTAAATCTGTTTAAAATGCATTAGCCTACATCATGGCTAATTTTAGTAATCCAATAATCGGACAGCTTTCCATAGACGCAAATGTGCACAAATCACTACAAATCGGAGTTTTGTACCTTCTCGCTTCTCACCACTGCGGCCCGGGTTCGATTCTCCGCATTGTCACAGATGTAGTTGGTTGCCGATCCATGCTCGTCCTCAAAAGATATCTCCGGGTGCTCCAGTTTTCCTCCTTCTAAAATGGGACCACTTCCCATATCCCTGTCACGTAATATTCGGCTGGCATCCCTTTAATTTAGTAGCCTCTGAGCACTATTGGGCGTTGTCTGGCTTTGGCTGAATGTTTTAAATAAACTAAATAAATAATCCTCAAATACTTTGAATTTCCACAGATGTAACTACATTGGACGGTGTAGCCATCGGTGGGGAAGATTTCCAAGTGAAGAATGAAGCTTTTAATCTTACAGCTGGAGAATCTGTTAACGTTGCTATTCAGATACTCGATGATTCGATCTACGAGTCATCGGAAACATTCACCGTACATTTGATGGATGAAAATGGGGAGTTAATTCCATATTCTAATGGCTCAGTGACCGTTACAATAGAACCCGATCTACGATGTAAAGGTATGATAAGGTACTATTATCCAATTTAGCTTACTCAAACAACCTAAGCTAATCGCAGATCCATCATTTGCGTTAGTGATAAAATTATTAGCCCAGCCCGGCCGTCAAAGATAACCAAGGGGGAGGGGTTGGTCAGGCCCACCACACAGTGTCCTCGCCCCGATATCTTCATGGCAGAAATCGCCATGGTAGGTTGAATCCACCGCCACGCATAGCCATTTTATATCGACCTGTTTAATAGTTTTGTGTCGCATAAGAGCCGAAGGATATCTGACTAAGGCTACTGACAATAGCCCTGATTAGCCCGGTTACTGTCCTCGCTGTGTGTTAGTCAAGCATGGTACACCATAGGTCATATGGTTTTAGACTACCTTCACGATTGGCCTATACACTGCGCTTTATAAGTCGGCACATATAAATCAAAATTATTGTCAGTTTTTGACTCAAGACGCAAGCTAGTATCTCAAAGCGCAAGCCAGCGACTATCATATCTGTTAAAAATATATATTCAAGTGCAAGGAACCACATCTGGTTTCTTTATACGAAATCATTTACGGGAGATATTCATCATTTTCAAACCCGGTATCCAAAAGATTTATCGTCTGAATATCAATCGTGCATAGCACATCCACGTGTATCGATCCCGTGTATTCATTTCAGTGTCTCTTGCTGTATAGTGTAATTATTAACCGGGCGATGTCGGTGTGCACCATTAGTTTCTACAGTAAAATCAATGATTTTCATTTCGCTCTTGTAAAATTATTCCATGAGCTACTGAATTTTTACTTGTTTGTTAGTTATAGGTTAAAATAGTCATTTACTTTTATATTGAGGAAACAAATCGGTGAAAATCGCATTTTTGTATAATTTTTAGCCGAAAATCAATTTTGCCTATACTTTAATTGTACATAGCCAGAATTTCCCAAATTTAGATTTGGATATGATTACAGTTATGGCTTAGGGCTTTTAGGTTATGATATATAGGGTTAGAGTTAAGGTTAGGTCACCATTAGGGTTAGTGTTAGGGTTTAGGTTAGGTTATAGGGTACGGGTAAGGATTTGGGTTTATAACACTTTTATTGGGGGTTCGGAACTTCGGACTAATGACCCTTTAGACTATCGACATAATTATGTGATGCGATCAAGCAAAATCAGTCGGAACTCGGAAATATTGATTTTGAGATACAGCCAAACAAAGATAATATTTCCTTTTGTTTCCTGAAGTTTTGGAAACTCTTTAATTGCTCATATCTTTGGAACTGGTTGTTCAATTTCAGTGGGGTTTTCTGCAAAATGCAGCTTTGTAAATGCTTTATACTATCCTATAAGAATCTGAAAATTTTATATTTCCGAGTTCCGCCTGATTTTGCTTGATCGCATCACATATCATTAACCGTTCACATGATTAATATTCTAATAAATAGGCGAAAGATACATAATTTGCGTAGTCAGACGTATTTTCGGCCCTCAATCGATGTTGACTTGAGTATGTCCTTCGTGAATGGCTCATTGTGCCCCCATTCACAAAAGACATACAGACATACTACTGACAAAGAACACCAGCACAGTAGCCAGAGTGTCTCGAAGCTATCAACTTGTGACTTTACGCTCATTTTGTGGTAGCAGGTCTCATTTAGTCATTATAATACAAATTAAGGAACGGTTTATAGATATCTGAGATTCGCCAATTTTTACAATTTCAAATTATAATTAGTTAAGTATGAAATATCTTCTGTAGTAATGGTAACCACTCACCCGACATTGCCCTAGCTCTCACCCTCCTATTTGTACTCTGTCGCTTTTATGCACACTGAGCATGTGTACAATACTCTGGGTAAAATTCACACCCATAATGATACATACATGTATGAAAACAGAAGCGGCATTGCTAAAGCTATAATGATTTTAAAAGTTACATGTTACGCTTTAACTTAAACAGAGGTGGAATATCAGTCCGATGATTTTATCCTATCAGCCAATGCGGGAAGAGATAACATCTACACAGCTCCTCTCACTTGCTTCAAAGTGTTTCGTTTTACAAGCCTTCCTATTGATTCCATCGATAAACCACGAGGTCTCAGCTATGATCCTGTCGAAAGGAAGATCTATTGGATAGAAGCGGCTAATACGAAAATTGTCCGAAGCAATTATGATGGCACTGACCCAGAAGATGTTGTAACTGGGATAAGCAGTAAGTATTCATAAACAATGCAATTCAAGTAGTGATGTAACATATTTATCATAGCGATGAGTCTTTACATATTTTGAATGTATTGCCCTGCACTATAAACAGGCTGCACTCATCACCTGTGTATGTGAGTTTCAAACGTGCACCAATACAGTACCAGAAACAGTGCTCAAAATGTTCGTGTTCCAAAATCCACTACCATCACTTCTGGCTCTTTTTATTATAATGCCATTCAGGATTGGGCCAACTTACCAAGTGCAATCAAATCAATTTCTGATAAACCAAGTTTCAAAAAGTCTGTGACAACTCCTCTTTTTAACCAAATGTAGTTTCTAATGATTTTAATCATGTTTAAATACTTTTTTTAATTTTTAATATTCACTTGTATATATATATATATTTAATAATAATAATGATATTATTTATTTCTTATATAGCGCAGTACAATATAATATTTCAAAGCGCTTTACAATAAACCTAATAATAACACATGATACAAATTTATACATGGAAAGCAAATATATAAATTACACTGGTTAAAAACCATGCACATATAAAACCAATTAACATGATTAAGAACAAGATCAATATTTGTATGTTTTTGTTTTTATTTATGCCTTTTTGCCCTTCTATGTATAAAGGACCCCTTCGCAAAATCGCCTGTGATATCTCCTTGCATTGTTTTTTATGTGTATTATACGTTATTTATCTTAATGCATTTTATATCTATTTACCTTGTATTGATGTATCATTGTATGTGCAATATGGAGATACCGAATAAAATCAAATCAAATCAAATGTGTTCAATCATACCGTCTTTTTTCAACGATACTAATACTTACAGGTGCGAATACTGGGGCATGCTTGAAATTCATCTGAATAAAGAACTTTCTACATGTTCTACTAAGTATCCCGATGTGACGATGGGGGCCGGTACAAAATAAGGAAGCTGACACTAGCTGTGAATATTAGGCCTACTCTCTCAAAGAGTGAACTCTCTCACCAAAGAGTGAAAACTTCTCCAAACAGGGAGTGAAAATCACACATAAGAGAGCGAAAATCACTCTTACAAGAGTGAAACCACTTTTCGAATAATGTCCCTTATATCATACCATGAAAGAGTAGTTTCACTCTTCAAGGAGTGATGTTCATTCATAGGTGGAGTGATTTTACTCCATTTGGAGTGGTTTGCACTCTTCGCACTCTTTTGGAGAGTTAAGGGAGCTTTCCCCTCTTTTACATTAAAAGAGTAATATTATTGTGCTATCTTTCTAGAGCGTGGCGATTCCTGCAATTATTTGATGTAGTTAAATGGTTTATAGAGCGATATGTGTGACACATAGGTTGGTGACAATTCAAGTTAAAATAAGAACAAGTATAAGTTAATCTTTATTTTTTTTCTTTGAAGGTCCATATGCATTGCGGCTTGACATTGTCAACCGAATTGTGTTTTGGACACAATTAATCCCAGCAAAGAAGGGAATCCGATACATATACATGGACAAAACTCGTCAAGGATTTGTGTCAAATAGTGACTTTGGAGCAACGGATGCAACTGCGCTTGCTGTTGGTAACATTACTGAGTAAGTAATGCTTTTTTATACTTCCGTGCGGATTCTCACGCGGAACTTGTATTCTGGATCAAAGCCATTCCCGGAAGCCATTTTGGTTTTCCGCACATGGAGAGCAAATAGTGTACACTGACAAAGATTACACACAGCGCAATTTGAATTGGAAGTTTGTCGGACGTATAGCGAAATTATCCGGAGATACACTTTTGCCCGCTATGAGCGCCACGCAAATATGGAGGAGTCACTCCGGGGTGGCTACTCTTTAAAATTTCGGTCTACCTCATTGATTACGTTACATATCCTTCACACATTTTGTGATATTTTACCAAGATTGGGTAATAATGTGCAAACATACCTGCAACTATACCAATCGTCAACATTTCACTACTAATTGCCTCAGTCGAATATCACTTTCCGGAGAGCTGAACTTAATAACATGCTATGCTGAACAATACCGCATCCATATCGTGGTCATCATTACATGACCTGGCTCTGGCTTTCTAACAAGCAGGCCATCTCATGCAAAAACTTTATGTGGGAATTTAAGCTAACAAGGAAACTTGGTTAGAATTTAAAGGATTATATCCCACCCAATTTCAAAATGGCCGCCAAGCAGATGCTTGGGTTTTACTTATTATGTCATTATCTAAATCAATATATTATTGAAAAATAACACTTTAATGTTTTGCAAAAGTTCATTCTACAAATTATATACTTAGAAAACTTGCTTGATTTATTGTTGTTTAAGAGTAAATTATGTACGTTTTACAAAAGTATTGTTGTTTCAGCCCTCTTTACAACATAACTCAAGAACCATAGACCTACAAAAGTATATCTGTGATATTTGAATTCTTCTACACGCTCGCTATGAAATGATCAGTGCAATTTTTGCCAAAGCTCACCACCATTCGCAAGATGCTGTGAACTACCAAATCGCAACAGTTTAAAATAGTTGCTAACCTTAAAATCCGTTGTTGCAGGCTTATATACATCGCTTATACGGGAGCTACACCACAAATCAGGAGGTTTTCGCTTGACGGATCCGTGGATGAAACTCTTATTGCTGCAAACGATGATATTGATACTGTTGGTGGGATGTACCTCGACGAAAATGGTAATCCACTTTAATATTTTAGCTTGATAGCCATTTTGTATCGGTTTGTGTCTTGCTGCGAAAAACATTTATATGCGTTTATATTTTAACAACAACAACAATAATAATAATAATTCATAATAATAATAATAATAATAATAATTTGTCTTCAATCTGTTTTTGTTTTTGTTCCCAGCTGGTAAACTGTATTGGAGTGATAGAGCATTGCATAAAATTGAGATATACGACCTCCAATCAGGCAGCAGGAGCTCTCTCTTCAGTGGTAGGTGATTATACACGAAGCCAAAAAAAAAAAAAAGATGAAAAGGTCATATCTTAAAATCCTGCCCATCAAAATGAACCAAAATTACACACAGGATTACTTCAATTCTATACTCTAAATAAATGTCAGTAACCAGGCAGTTGACTAACTGACACAACAGCAAAATGCAGACATGGAACAGCTTCCTGGACCAAATTTGTGCGAATGTGAACAAGGCCCTTGCACAGATGATAATTCCCAAAGAGTAAGTGGAATAGTTTGGAACAAGACCTGTTTCTTAAAGAAAGTGCGTGCAAAGCACAAAGCACCACCGTTTTGTAAATTATCATCTGTTCAATGATTCTCACAGATTGCTTGTGCTGGGTGCCAATTATTGTGCTGGCAATATGGTCCAGGAAGCTGTTCCATAGTTTGCTGTTGTGTCAGTTGCATTGGACAGGATTTTAAGATATGACCTTGTGAAAAAATTAGAAGTTTCTTTTTGACTTAGTGTACATAGTCCTACCAGTGAACTTAGTATTCGGGACGATTGGGTGATGCTGGTATACCATCTCTCACATTGTTTGTGACTATCTACCCGATTTATTATGCACTTAATATGTATCATAATCGCCATTATCCAGCTCATCATCGTCGTCATCATCATCGTCGTTCTTCATCATCATCATCATCCATCGTGATCATCCACCATGCACCATTTTCACGACCACCATCATCGTCTCATGTTCACATTATTACCCTTATCATCGTCGTCGTTTGTCATTATCATCATCATCTTTGAGCAACCCAATCTTTTGTATGATTTTTGTCGTAATTTTATGTTGTACACATTGACTTGTCCTTAAAAATGTCAAAATCCATTAAAAACAAAACATCAGTCCACTAATACTATATATTTTAGATTGGGACATCCTTTTGTATGATCGGATAATTAGGCACAGTTCCATTGAAACTGCTGTTTTTTAATAGCTTTAATCGTGTTCATAACATTCAGGAACTGCGATAAACGATCCGGGAGGACTGAGCGCTTATAAAGAATATATGTATTTCATCGACGGAATGAACTTCCCAGACGGGTATGACATTTCACGGATTGCGTTAGATGGGAGCGAAACCGAGTCGACTCAGATGTGGTCTGTTTTTGATGAATGGGGCGTGAATAGCGCTACAGATATACTTATGTATGACTTTGGTAAGAATTAACAGTGTAAGAATTGATATGAACAAAAAAGGTAAAATCAGCCAAACCGAGGTTCTGTCCTCAGCCTCGCTTTGCACAATATTTGCACTCAGGTTCATGGTTCGATTCCCAGTGTACAAAAGGGCGTAGAGACTGTCACGTCATGACGGAAATCCAAGCCCTGATGGGCTTGGGCCCAGTATCAAGAAAAAACATCAAGGTCGGAACCCCGGCAGGGCTGAGGCCGGAGACTTCCATAGTGAGGACTTGCAACTAATGAGTTCCAATATATAATAGCCCCGCAGGGCAAGAAAGCAAGAGTAACCTTAATGTAACGTTGACCAACAGAGGGCGTCAATATAGTCATCCTAAACTGCTCTATAAGTCGATATAATGTTGATAATAAGTCAACATGGTACGATACATTATCTCGCCATGTTATTAAGTCGGATGACACTAAAAATATTCCGTAGATATCTCATATTTTCAAATATTTTGTGTCGTTTTTATATAATTATGTGATGTTTTATAATGCTGAATATTTTGTAATACTATGGGCATAAGGCCTGAATGTATTTAATAGAAATGAACTTGAACTATATAAATATACACTACAGATAGATATTCTACCGCCTACATAATCATATCTCATCGTCATTTATTCAACAGGCAAACCACAGGAAATCGTATGTGGCCCTGAAATTTATTTCGAAGAAGTTGAAATTGGACCAATTTGTGAAGGAAAGTCTGTTAGTGTTACTTTACATAACATTGGAGACCGAGATGGAACCGTGAGTAAGTTGAAAATATGTTCAAGTTTATATCCTTGCTATGAGGTCATGGGCTCGCTTCAGCAGAGAGGTTTTATAATAGCTATCTAGTCGATCACTTGTCACGCAGCTTATAACAATTTCTTGTTCTTCTCAATGCTATGCATTGATATCTTAGTATTATTGCCGATTCAATTGTGTGTTTTAGCATAGCCCATTGGATTAAATACCGCCCTCAAATTTATATTACATTATAAAAACTCAGTTTCGTATCAGATATTTTAGGGTGTGAAGTATTTTTTTCCTTCATATTGATTGCTATTAAAAGAATCAGAAACAAATTGCATCGAGCCTGAATTAAAAAGAACTTCCAAATGGGTTATTCCTTAAAACTATATTTCGGCACATTCTCTTATCCGAGTCATATTTCATTGAGTTCTTTTTACCGAAGACGATTTGTATTCATTGGGTCCTTCTTACAGTTTGAGACGTTACGGCGGTGGCCTAGCGTCATAACGGCACGGGGCACGCGCCCCAATCAATTTTTGAAAAAACAAAATGAAAATGCAATAGAAAAATTGCCGGATGTACCCTCAATCAGGGCCGGTGCCCTCCCCGGGCTAACTCACGCCACGCCACTGTGTACAAATATGTTACTTTAACTGCCATTATTTGGTTCCACATAATTTTCAGACGTTACAACAGTACTAATATTAAACGAGACCCTGATTTCAGCGGGCGTGTATGAGACAGAGGTTTTAGACTTCACTGCGTTCGGTGATGAGGATTTTGAAAACAAAACGATAGAGGTGTCCATTCCTGTCAATGGATCGGTTACGGTCGGCTGTTTTAATGTAATCGCTGATGACGTAGAGGAGCTTGAGGAAGAACTCTTTGGCCTTCAATTACAAAGTACTGGCTGGGACGTGGATCTGACTTTCAACAGAACGGCCAATGTGACGATAGCGGCGGATAACGACACACTCTGCGGTAAAATATGAAATTGGTGGTAATATGGTTACTAATACAAGAGCTAGAGGGCTTTATTTTGCACATAAATACGGCTATACCCGCATTTTATTAGTACACAAACTTAATTTGCTGAGAAATGGCCAGTCATTTGTTTTAGCACCTGGGTTGAGTTACTGCGAAACGGCAGGCCCTTTGATTAAATTTAGGGCCCTGGCTTATGATGTTGTACACACAATGAGGCGCTCCTAGCCTCATGTTACAAAAGCAGTCTTAGTTCTCTCGTGGAGAGAAAAAATACAGGCAATTATGCCAGTAATGCAAATAATACTTAAAAAATCTCGTATTTTATCAGTTAAGACAGACATTTTTTAATGGTGATGGTCGGCGGGATTTTTAAGGGCCGGTTAATGAACGCCAATCAAACAATTTCCTAACAGAGTACCGGGGTAAGGTATTCGCAATGGGCTATTCCAGAAAGTAAGTGCACACCCCTATAGAGGAGTAAATATATATGATATGATGATGGTGAAATAAACTTGAACTTGTAAATTTTCAATTAAAGAAATGTCCGGATTTCCAAGTCTGCTTTCTGAAAACGACTGGAATTCCAGTTGCTAAAGTCCAAAAATGAGGTCTCAAAATTGAAGATTTTTTTACCTTTGGGCACTTTAAAAATCTGGATTTCCAACAGTCACGATTGGACAAAAAGTCCGGAAATCCGAACTCCTCTATAGGGGGCATGCATCTATATTCTGGAATAGCCCAATGTTCTATGAATAGGTCTGCGATATTGATATGAATCAAGTGACATATTGTCGAATGGTGGTGTAGTTTGACAATCTTCTATGTTCTACATACCTGAAGTAAGTATTGGGGACCATGGGGGAATGCATGTGGGGAATCTTGCCCCCTGGAATGATGGCCGCCGTGATATTTTAAAATGTTAGACATTTTCCCCCATTTTTGAAATTTCGGGAACTGTTTTCCCCTTGAAAGTCTCCTTTGCATCCATTCTCTACGCCACAATAAATAACTACTGTAGGCCTATATTTATTGACTTTCACAGAGATTCTACCGTGTATAAGTGGCATTCGCCTTAACCAGCGATACAGCACTAACACCAACTCATACTTACTAACTTGGAGCGAACCGCGATTCACCAGAGGAGATACATGGTGTGAGGCAGATGAAGTTCAAGTTCACGTTGAATCCACTGTGATGGGCTCTTCACACAACTACACACGACCATGGCAAATCGAAAATAGCATAGAGCTTGTCCTTAATGACGGTGTGGAGAATTACATGTAAGTTACTATCGATACAATAATTCTTGGCCAGGTCAAAAATATCATGGCTAGAAGAATACCGATGTCAAGTCAAGCCTCTATGGTAGTTTGAGAATTTTCTCTCTTGCCATGAAGGCGTACGGTTTATGTGTTAAGTGTATCTTCAAACATACCAACAAACATAAACCACCTCGACAAACATAATATATATTATATTATGTTATATTATATTATATTATATTATATTATATTATATTATATTATATTATATTATATTATATTATATTATATTAGTGACACGATCTGGTCCATGGGGGCCAAAGGCGGCAAATGTGAAACTGAGATAAAGGTAAAAAGATGAGTAAAAAACAATAAAATACATAAGAAAATAGGTATCAAAAAACTTCATAACTTTAGAACCATGTATGCTAGATCTTTGGTGTTTTCAGAAAATGATAGCCTTTTGTATGTATATATTTTGTAATAATTACAGTAACTCAATTATCAGAAATGCCTCCTTTGGCCCCCATTGACCAGATAGATTTGTGAACGTTCAGGCAATCCAAGAACATGACGAAACTAATCCGATGGTTGTTTGTCTTTTTCCTTAACAGTGTAGAAGTGACTCCACGCAATACCCCTGCTAACCAGACATCCGTTAAAGGAGAGCGCTATTTCATTAAGGGTAAATCTTCCCAACCAAGTCAAAACACAGTTGACATTATTAGCCTTTTTGAAGTATGACGTGCACAAAAGGAGAGGGCGTACTTTGGTTTGGGTAATATTTTGTATGCTTCTCAGCTGACAAAAGATTACCCAAATTAAAGTACGCCCTCTCCTTTTGTGTCCGCCATATTTCAAAAAGGCTAATTAGATTTGTTTTACGTCGACGATACCTGAAAGCGTGACGTCAATTTGTACTAACCCCAAAATTAGTTTTCCATCCGTCATAAAAAAAACCAAAAAACGAGTATCTTAAAGCCCAAACGACTTAAGCTAATCGTAGACATTGTAGATGCATCATTTGCGCTTATTTCAGTGATAATATTTTTTTTACCCCAGAACTGACCATCAACAATGACCATAGAGGGGGTGGTTACGCCCACCATAGGCTTCTACAGTAAAATTCATGATTTTCATTTCGCTCTTGTAAAATTATTCCAAGAAATATCGACTTTTTTATAGTTGGTTTGCAATATAGTCATTCCTTTTATGTTTAGAAAATTCGGTGTAAATCACATGTTCGTAGACTTTTTAACTGAAAATTTTGCCTACTTATGTATATAGCCAGAATTTCCCAATTTTGCAAGGGTGCGCTCACAAATAAAGCAACAGTGAAGTGTGAAAACTTCATACGCGCGGTTCATACGTACAGATTATCAATTGAAATACCGGGTGTCCCAAAGAAAGGTTACATATAGAATTTTGAAAATAATCTAAGTTAATGTTAACAAAATAAATGTCATTTTTATGACATAATATACGTGCCATCTACTAGAACCCCTGGGAATGTCAAGTTCACAACTTGCGTACTAAGCGGTCTAAGCCCGCATTCCACACATTCCTGAGCATGCTGTTTACGTGACATAATGCAAAACGGGGTTGGTCACAGCCACTGTGCTTTTGGTAGGGAGTTTGAGTAGGCCCAGTCATATCACGGTTGATGAAATATTTTAGTCAGATGAACAGATAATAAAACTCATTCAGTTTTATTTCAAGATTTCAGTCAGAAATGTTTAATTTTGTTACAGTAGGCCTATATAACACAGCAGCGATTTCAACTCAACAAAACCCAAATAAAGCCTAAATGCTAAATATTGTTATTAATTTCACTATGTTGATGACAGATACAGCGTGCAGAAACGCCTTCTCTTCTTTATTTTCTTTGTTACCGCCATGAATCTAAATGCTCTAAAACTGATTTATTTTCAGTGTTCAGTATTTTGTTTCTTTTGTGCAATAAGTCCAACCACTAAAAATTAAGAGAAAATAGAAAGTAATAAAGAAAAAATATGAGAACAAAAGTGTGTTTGTGTTCAACTTTCGTTGTGCGATATTTTAATGGTTAGCCACTCTTGACACCCCTGTTATCTTTCGCTCATAAGTTAAGTTTCTTTTAAGATACGGAGTTGAAACTTAGCAGTTAATGAAAAAAAGGATGAATAAATGATATCTAAAAAAATGACAGTGTTATGTTGTAACATCACAAAATGCGGTCCGATTTCTATATGTAACCTTTTTATGGGACACCTTGTACGTGTAAGATCGGCCGTATAAAAAGAGATTGCGATTTGCCTTTTGGATTCAAACGCACGGTATGTACGCACGGTTCACGTTAAAATTGACACTTCATACGGCGTCACGACGGTTCATGCAACGCGACTAATTTTCACAACGAAAAAGTATCATTTTGAAAATAGAATCATGATATAAATGCATGTAGTGGTCCTTAAAGGTTCGTAACCCGATCAACAACATCATCCCTCCGATTTTTGTCATTGTTAATGAGTTTTTGGTATCATAAAATAGATCGTATTTTTCTTATTCCTATTCTGAAATTTGACGCTCCAAGTCGCGTCATTCACATTGTATGAAAAGAGCGAACCGCAATAACTGCTGAAGCTAGAAGCTGCCCGCGTGGCGCAGTTGTTTAGAGCGTCGTATTTTTGTACCAGAGGTCCCCGGTTCAAATCCCGGTAGTGATAGTTTTTTTTTCTGCTCCATTTTTTAAGCCCAAAATTATCTACATTCATTTGAAATGTACATATTGCAAAGGGAAACATATTTGGTTTCTTTTTTTTTTCTGAATCGGTACGAAAAAGAGTTTTTAAAAATCAAAATTTTCTGTTCAATACGGCATTACGTGCATTTCCAGCATTGTCGTCGGGACATTTCTGTTTTGCTTTGTTATTGAGCT
Source organism: Amphiura filiformis (assembly GCF_039555335.1). Lineage (NCBI taxonomy): Eukaryota > Metazoa > Echinodermata > Ophiuroidea > Amphilepidida > Amphiuridae > Amphiura > Amphiura filiformis. The sequence goes on along the minus strand of NC_092638.1, from coordinate 36,125,293 downwards.
CTATTGCCATTATGCCATAATTTATATACAAAAATCATCATGAACGATATACAGACTAACACGAAAAGACTGGTTGTGGGGAAATGTCACCGTAGTATTGGAATGTATACCTAGTACAGTGGAGCTTGGTTAATGTCAGTGCAACCACGCACGCATGGCCAATGACGAACGGGAATTACGGCACATGTTATTGCTTGCCTTCCCAGAATGCAATTCACGCATATCAAGTATTGGGTTGCAAATTTTGCTATTTATTCACATTTACGCAGAAAAATGCTCTCGTTTTTTTTCACAAAGCTGCATAAAGGGGACAATATTTGATATTAAATGTAATTTTAAAGACAATCCATATCCAAAACCAATAGGGTTACCCCCCTTTAATCTACCAAAATATTTGTTATTTGGCAACCATAATATTTTGGAAAGTACTGAAATACACTTAATTTTAAGCAGCATGTTAACCTTGAAGTAGATATGCCAATCCAGCTTGGAACCGAGACTAGCAATATGTACGCACGTTTTGAATGCCGTATAAACGTATGGTCCACGCAGGACGTGAAAATCGCAATCTTTCTATTATATTTTTTCGTATATCATATTTGTAACACATGTGGTAAAATCTGTTGATTTTTCAGAAAATCTTTTTTTTTTCAGTGAATTATGAAAAACGGGGTGAAAGGAAATCAAAAGTTTACAAAAATGATGTACAAAAACGGGGCATTAGCGGTTAAGCCCCCGCCTCATAACACCGGTAAAATATTGTGATATGCACCTTCTCGTTGGCCTGTTTTAGATCAAAAGTAACATAATTTTGTCCCATTTTGACATTAAAAATTTGCGCGTATTTGACCAATTCAAGTACAATCATTTTGGTAAAGGGCGATCTGGCCGATTTTGCAATTTTGCTCCTGAATTTAGCATTGATCCAGATCGACCGGCTATGTAGGCCTACGTTAAGGGTGGTCTTAACCCTGGAATTATGGAAACTTTCGGGCTTCGTAACTGCTAAATTATTAGTCCAAAGAATATAGAAGTATACATTTTTAGACTGGAAATGACTTGCTGAATTCATCTGTGAGGTCCAATTTGGGCCAAAATGCTCATTTTTGGAGAAAATAAAAAAAACGGGGTTTTTGGCCCAAAATATTTCGTGTAACGCAACAAAAAAAATTGTTTGGCCAAAATTTTTTTTATTAATTTTAAAAACTAGATAAAAATATCTAGGGACAGTTTTTTTTTTTTTTAAATTTTGACCAACTTTGAGAAATTTGCACCAAAAATGGTCAAAAAAGCAAAATTTTCAAAAGCAAATATTTTTGGTGAAGTTGGTCAAAATTCAAAAAAATGAAAAAACGGTCCCTAGATATTTTTATTTAGTTTTTAAAAATTAATAAAAAAATTTTTTTGGCCAAACTATTTTTTTTGTTACGTTGCACAAAAAATTTAGCCAAAAACCCGTTTTTGGGATTTTCTCCAAAATGAGCATTTTGGCCCAAATTGGACCTCACAGATGAATTCATCAAGTCATTTCCAGTCTAAAATGTATACTTTTATATTCTTTAGACTAATAATTTAGCAGTTATGAGGCCCAAAAGTTTTCATAATTCCAGGGTTCAGACCAACCTTAACCGTTGCTCATGTAAAAATAACATACTGCAAATTTATAATTGCTTGTGAACATTGCGTGACTAGGCATACGTGTTAAAATAATGGAGAGGTCAACAATTATTTTTCGTGCCACCCGTTCGCCCCTGGTTCGCCCTAAATTCGCTTTAACTAACAGTTGACGTATATTTAATATACGTCGCGATATTCTCTTGCATATGCCTACTCACGTGACTTTTTCCGGGCTTTTTCCCTTTCAAATATCGGTAATTGTAGCAATCCCAGTGTACCCAGTAATTGACGACGCGTATGCAGGCGGCATGACGTTCAGCATCTCCATAGACGTAGATGTAACCTTAACAGACTGGACCATCGAGCTCAATTTTCGCCGACAAGTTTTTCAGTTGAAGGTATGTGCATCTTGACTATTAGTTAGAACTATGGGCCAGTGGCCAACATGAAATTCATGTGTAAGGTTATTGAAAAGGCTGCGTCATGTCAGGTAGTCACACATGTCGACAACTACAACCTGGAGCTGCCATTTTAAAGGTAAAGAACGACATCCTCCAGTACGTGGACCATAAAAAATGTCTTCCTGGTGCTGCTTGACATGTCAGCAGCCTTTGATACGGTGGATCACCATATCCTGTTGAATAGACTCAAATCAGATTTCAATATCGATGACACAGTCAATTCCTGGTATAGGTCATATTTTAATCACCGCAACGTCAAGAGTGTTATTAACAACGATAAGTTTAATGAACATAGGCTCGCCTACTCATTACCCCAGGGTTCCATCATTGGCCCTCACTGTTTTATCATGTATACCATTTCCGTCGGCGAAATCATTCGTCGTTATAAAATCATGCTTTCATTGTTATGCGGACGATATACAGCTTTATGCTACTTTTAAATCCAAAGTCAGTGGTGACCGTGAGCGTGTGCTCAATAACATGTCTGGTTGTATTTCTGATATTAACTCTTGGATGGTTAGTAACAAGCTGCAGCTCAATCAGAACAAAACGGAATTTTTCATCATTGCCACCAATAGAGCTCTCAATAAGCTTCCCGTCACTGGTCACTGTGCTGAGCTTGGGCAACCACTCAATCAAACCATCTACCAATGTTAAGAACCTAGGTGTTGTTTCCGATGGAGCTCTAAATATGTCTTCCCATATTAGCAATCTTTGTAAAACTCTCAACTTTCACATCCGTAACTTATGGCGCATACGACGTTTTCTCTCAGCCAGGATGCGTGTCATCATGCCGTCAGAGCACTTGTTTTGTCTCGCATAGATTATGTTAAATCCCTCATGTTTGGTGCCCGTGAAATGGACCTAAAACGGCTGCCAGCGTCTCCAAAATAAGGCAGCCAGGCTGATCTTTGTATGTGGACGAGACAGGTGCTCTGCCGATTGGTTAAATACCCTCCATTGGCTCCCGATGAAAGAAAGAATTAACTTCAAAATCATGTTGCACACATACAACTGCATATCAGGTACTGCTCCGGCATATTTGCAAGATCTAGTCAAGCTTTATAATATTCATCTAGATTCATCTAGAAGCAGTCGCAGGCTTCGCTCATCATCTGACAAAACAAGGCTCTATACCGTTCGCTCCTATTATGCAGCTGCCCTATTATGTGCGGCTGCAAGGTGATGGATATATTGACATTAGGTTTCACTGCCTGAACATAATTGTTCATATCTCACTTCCTTTTTCAACCAAATCAACGGTAATAACTCTTGTAGTGAGGGATCAACATTTAACCACAAATTGCCTCTGGCAAAAACTATTTCTCAAAGAACTAAATATCACACAAGGTCATCTTTATGTAACTCATTGACCCATCTGTGTCATATACTGCCTCTAGCTATAATGACCGCATGGTGCTTTAGTCACCTCATTGACAGATACTAACCCCATGAGTGAATTCTAGTTGTGTTTGATTCTCTTTAGGCAGTGAAACCTAATGAACGGAGCCCATCCAAAGGAAGCACAATGGCTCAAATCTGTTGAGGACAACGACAGCGGTTGATCGACGCAGGAAACTCAGAGAAACATCTTCTTCCTCCTCTTCCTCGTTCTTATTCTCATCCCCATCTCCCATCGCAAATCTCCTATATCACGCATTGCCTTTCTTAATTAAAAGGCCTTATAATTTTATCCATTCCGTTTTATTATAATTCTTACCTGACAGATCGTGCATTGTATAGCCGACGTTTTGCTCCACAACGATAAGACCAGGAAACAGTCTCTATGGGGTGGACACCGTTCTACATACGTGATAACAACTGGTCCGGGATACCAGACCCTTAATTCAGGCGATACCCTGGATATCCAGATGACCGCCAATGTCTGGAAGAAACTACGACCTGAAGGGGATTACGTAACAGGAATGATGACCCAGGTTTATACTCTGTCCGGTAGTGGTTGAATGGCTGGAATACAAAATGTTATAGACATGTGAAACCTGAATACAGTCAATTAAGATAAAATTATGTTATCCTTGATTAATGACAATACATTGTTCACTGGATTTCGCCGTAACCATTAGGTCATTGAATTCTGCTCTAAATTGCTGCGTCAAAGTACAGCATTTATTATATGAATAGATGCATCGTCCGGAAAGAACAAAAGAATTGTCAAAAACTTGATTTTTGGCGAATGGGGTTCAGAATTTGTATGTAGGGTAGCACGGAAAATGCTAGCGTATAATTGGAAGTGAATCTGAAAAGGTGTGAAGGTGATTACTAGGTAGGCCTGTAGCCGTGTTCAAAAATTCTGAATCAGCATTATTTTCCATTAATTTTCGATATGAAGTACCACGTGAAATGAAGCAAAATATTTGTTTATTATTAAACAATGATTGACTGTAGGATTGGTGTCCCTTTTGAATTAATGAGGGACTCTAAATAACATTTAGCATGGTTTAGATACATTTTGTACCCAGCGAAAAATAGCATAGAACAATAGAACTGAAGTAGAGCCTACTTTAATGTTACGTGTAAATATAGCCTCGCGGGAGCATCTGTTTAGTTTTCTTTATCAGTCGTTTATTTTTATAACTTGCTGGTAACGTCTACCGCATAACTCTAATACTCATCAGACATCTGACAATATGGTGGTCTGCTAATGGCTATTCCATAAGCTGTACTCGATAATATATTATCGACTTTATATGTGACCGTACACGACAAATGTACATAAATGTATGTAATTGTATTATAAATACAGCATCTGGGTTTTACACGGGTTCCTATAATTCATTTCTCAAACAGTTGAAAATATCACAATTTTTACTTTGGATTTCAAAATCAAATCTTTACTTATAAAATGCAGTTAAAGATATCCACAGCAAACAGCAAGGCCCCGCTAATTAGTGTATTGCTTTTCGAGTGTACTGGAAACAAAACCTACGTTTTTCCTGAAAACAAATCAAATTTTCTATAATAGTAACACTATATGTGGTACTGATCATGCGCAAATCGTAGAATAGAAACTAAGCGGCAGGCTCTATGGCAGGGCTATGGTATCTCATATCATGTAAATGGTATGCTTAGCCTGAGTCTCTCGGCCTATCTCGAACAAAATCGCCATGCGTAGCTTTTGAAAAATGAGAGGATTCATGGTACTATCACGGCAATTTTTGACACGAAGATATAGGGATGATGACGCAGTGCGCCAATTATGACAGTTTGATATTTATTACCAGCAATGTGGAAAAAGAGACACATGTAGAACCGAAAAAGGTACCAATTTGTTGAAGGAGCAAAGTTCAACAAACCATAACCCCGTTTCTGAATATCGTTTGAAGTCAAATGATATACCATTTTAAAGCTTATGATATACAGGGTGTCTCAATAAAACAGAACCCTCATTGTGCCCTCATTTTCTCCTATTTCTGAAAAGGTGATCAAATGTATTTAAACCTTAAATCGTTAGCTTTAATAAATCAAAACAATAATTATTTCAATCGGTTCACAATTTTTGAAGACATGTTCTCTTTAAGAAATGTACACGTTTTTCACTCTGTCCACGGATGAGATTTGGCTACATCAAAGGTTAAAACGGAACACGGGGAAATGACATGGATAGATGATAGCATTAGGCTTTGGAACGCAATAACAATGAGCGAGGATCACCAACCAGCCTCCAACATCTTCGCAACCGTATTACTGCTGCATTCGCAAGTATACGGCGTACAAGGAGGGTACACAATGCAATTGATGCAATGAGGATCAGGGCTGAAACCTGTATTCGTCAAGGAGGCAACCAGGTAGAAGGCAAAGCAGCACAGTAAACTCACTTCAGAATAACCAAGGACATACCAAACAGTCACTTTCAGGCTCAAACAGCCATTTTAGGCTACCTTTTATCCCCAAAGTATCCCAAGAATATGACATGTTGTAAATAAATAGAAAGCAAGAAACAACAAAGTAAGAAAGTAAGAAACATAATAAACCAAAAAGGCATAAATAACAAAGAAAAAAAAAGTTTAATTGCTAGTATATATAGCAAGAAAAGTCCCATACCACCCCGGGCATACCACATCCATATTACCGACAAGTTAATGACACTTAACAAAATTATTGCCCATGGGCCCACCGGTAAAGCCCATTCCCTAAATATCATTGAAGAATGCTTGATATTTATGCATGGTACGCGTACTCCTTTTTAATCTTTGAATTAGCCAAACCTCAGACTGAAAAACGGGTACTTTTCTTTAAAAGGGCATATCTTCAAAAGTTGTGATCCGTTTGAAATAATTTTTCGGTTTGTTAAAAAAAATTACCAAAAATAGGAGAAAAAGAGGCGCAATGAGGATTCTGTTTTTTGGGACACCCTGTATATTTTCTAAACGAAATTTTTTTCTAAAAGAAATAAAACTAAATTGACCGGGTCGAATTTATGGCTCATGCGTGGTGTACGATCACATAATTATCTATGTACATGTACAGGACTGATTATGGTACAACTTTAACCTTATTCTCTTCCGTGACAACTTTCACTCTTAACTAATTGACGCAAAAGAACTTCAAAACTCCAAGGTGATTATCTTTATATCTTTATATCTATTTCTTTCAAAGATAAATGTATCTTGAGTATAATCATGATAATAAAAGCAGTAGTGCATTAAAACTATTAGTTAGTGACCGTAAAATATTTTTATCCTTATTTTGTTGAGCGCTACCCAGCAAACACAAAACGTTTTCGACATCATTCGCTAAAGGTTATAAAAGGTCGTCAGAAAACGTTTAAATGTCGGGTTATATAAAGGGTATATTAAGAGTATAAAACGTTTTCATACCCTTTTTTTTGTTGATAATCTACTGCTCAGCAAACAAAAATGTTTTACAGAAAATGTTTAAATGTCGGGTTATATAATGGGTATAAAAACGTTTTAATAACATTCCAAAAACATTCTTGAAACCTTGATACAAAACATTCTAAACAAAATGTTATTTTGGGGTTGAAAAAAAATATTTTGCGAAAAATGTTTGCCCAAAATATTTTCAATAACGTTTGAAAAACGTTTTCATGACCTTTATATAACACGACATTTAAATGTTATTAAAAGGTTTTGAAAAAAAGATTTTAAGAACATTTCTGTGTTTACTGGGTTCAAATATTTTAACATAATGTTATTTAAGTATTGACACAATATTTGGCAAAAATGTTAGCAAAAATAGTTTACAATAACATTTTTTGAAAACATTTACAAATATTGTTGCAGTGTGTTTTCATACAAAACGTTTTAAAACGTTATCATGACTTTTATATAACCCGACATTTTAATGTTATTAAAACGTTTTTACCTAAACCAAAAGCCAAAATATAACTTATTTAAAACGTTTTTGTGTTTGCTGGGTATATACATATAACCCTTCTACAAGTGAAAAAAACAATTCAGGATTGTAGACAAAAATGCGAAATATATATCTGCAAAACACGGACGTCTGAGAAATATAAGAAAAAAATTAAGTAACGGACAGTTAATGCAAAACACCACACAAAAATTTCGCTGTCGTAGTGCACGTTAGTAACCATTGGTTACTGCTCCAAGCCTGAACCATTGGTTACTGCTCCAAGCCTGGGCTCATACACCTGTTCCGAATTTTGATATGCCATAGGCTTTGCGTTGTGATCATTTCGATCACTGGTTCGTAACAAAGAAAGCGTGATCCAGTTGACCTAGCAACGGTCATATTCTAACGTGCACTACGGCAGCGAATTAGAATTTGGACGTGGGAATGATTTTGGGTCCTCCGGGACGCGTAATTTCTTTCTGCAACCATAATGGGCCGCAATTCGATAACACATAGTACATACATGAAATTATAGGCCTATGAGGCTAGATATAACACGAGTTTATTACCATTATTATTTCCTCTTACTTAATAAAATAAAAAGAAATCGATAGAATTAAAATTCTACAAGGGTTTACCTGGGGTTCGAACCCACAATCTATGTATCCATAGTCCAATGCCTACACGACTGTGCTATGATTCGTTGTGCCAGAAATGTGTTTGTTTATGATACTTATTGATTACGGAATAAAGTGCATACACACAATATACTATTACTAGTATATTAGTACTAATAAATACGAATATAATCCTAACCCTAACCCTAACCCTAATCCCTAACCCTAACCTAACCCTAACCCTAACCCTAACCCTAACCCTAACCCTAACCCTAACCCTAACCCTAACCCTAACCTTAACCCTAACCCTAACCCTAACCCTAACCCTAACCCTTACCTTAACCCTAACCCTAACCCTAACCCTAACCCTAACCCTAACCCTAACCCCAACCCCTAACCCTTACCCTAACCCTAACCATAAGACCCTAACCCTAAGACCCTAGCCCTGACAATAATGAACCTTGCCTCGGACTATGCGGTTAGTGATATATTGCGGCCCATTATGGTTGCAGAAAGAAATTAAGCCTCCGGGACTCCTCTCGATTAGTAAAATTGACTAACATCACATATCAAATTCATGCAATACAAAGCCACCAAGTTATCACTATAATAATTGTCTTCAGTATCATACAGACATAGGAATACACAAAATATCAATCGTCGACCTTAGCTAATACACTATTCTAAATACAATCATTAAATATTTTCATTTACAAGAAGTCAAATACAACACAATAAACACAATCGGAACATTAGCTTACTTATCATGACAATGAATCTTAAATATCTTAATTTAAATTAATTTAATGAAAGACTTCATGCCAATGTTTTTTTTGACTCAGAATATGGTTCTTTTTGGAAATTACACTTTCAAAGATTATGTTTTCAATAACATTCTGCTAGTTCTGAAATTTAATAAGTCGTGTGAAATAAGAAATGTTTTTCCTCCATGAAGGGTTTGGACAATAATAAATTTAATATTCGTTGGCACAAATGGAAGTCTATTTTTGAAAAATAAACTGTTCATGATTGTATCTTATTTCATAATATCTGTAAGACCATTCACAATTTATTATGATGTTGTACTGATGTTGTCAAGACATTCCGATGTACACAGTATATGAAGAGATTGGTTCCAAAAGACATTAAGTGAGTCCAAAGGCTGCTTTGTGGAATTTTTTATTTGAAGATATTCCTAAGAGTAGCAGTAACCTTGCCAATCTAATAACATTAGAGCAGTATACATGGTATATTAGTTATAACAATTTTTTGGTTATATTTAAAAAAATAATTGCAAATCTCTTTAACCCCCTACGTGCGAAGATGAAAACAATAAATATAACAGATTTTTTTTGTTCCAAAAGGTATCAAGTCCAATGGCAGTGATTTTTAAACCTGGCATTGGAGAATTTGATTGAAAATGATATTGAAAATGATATTAAAAATAGTTAAGAGAATAAGCTAGAGTTACAAACATATCCACTACAATCGTTAAATGTCATTTAAACTTTAACAAGAAAGAATAAAAAAGACAACGCCATGGATGAAGATCATGTTTCATAATTTTGCATTGACAAACATATCCACAGCTATGTCTAGTTTCTTTTAAAACTCAGCTCGACCAATAAATGTGGGCTCAATCGATCCAACTTTATATCAAACTTGGTCAAAGGCTCCATTACTCTAGCCTTTACATTTGACATGACCCATGTGATGCGACTGACACATATGCATTGACATTAGCTGGTGTCTACGGGGTCCTCGCAGATTTTGGGGACAAAAAGGGTTGATTACTAAAACTAAAAATCACGTTAAAATTCAACATTTGCTGCATAAAGTGCTTTCATCATCAGAATAATGCCAAAAGGGCATTAGCAGTATGTGCATATAGGATTGTAATCAGACTTGGCTTTAACATGGAGGAGGGGTCTGTTTTGGGGTCAAAAGGGGTAAAATTCTAAAGTTTGTCCAATTTGAATGAAAATTAGTATATGTGATCCTGATATGATTCAAAATATGATGGAGGTCATTTCAAGGTCACCAGAGGTCAACCAGAGGTCAAAATGAGTAAAATTTTAAAGTTTGTCCAATTTGAATGAAAATTGGCGATGTTGATAATTATGATTCAAAACATGATGATGGTCATTTCAAGGTCATCAGATGTCAACCAAAGGTCAAATGTTTGTATCTAATAGATAATTATTTCCAATGTCATTTTAAGGTCATCAGAAGGTCATTTCAAGTTCACGGCTAAACTTGATGAAGCTGCAACATACCTAGTTTTTATTTCACTTTTTACTTCTCTGTACTTTATAACTCTCATTTTATTTGTCAATTCTTTTGCTTCATTTTTCTGTTGTTCCTTTTGTTTTAAATTAAAGGCACGCATAAATTAGCCATTCACACTCTCAAACCAGATGTCTAGTCTGTGGAGCTTTGAATAGGCCAGATTGTCACTTTTAAAACTGGAACTTCTTCTAATCAAATGCTTGTAACTTTGCTTCTTGAAGCCACATTGGATTTTATTTACCCAAATATGGTTTAGTTTTTAAATTGGGATTTTTCCTCCAAGTATCAGAATACTTTTTGGCGCAGTATACTTGTAACAAAGGACTCAATGGAAATCACATCCTCCGAGTCTCACAACAATCCAACAATCTATATTCAGACAACCTTTGAATATTTGCTGCTCAATGATGATCATATCAACCAAGTTTCATGACAAGCTCAACTATATATTTAATATCAGTAACTGTTAACCATGATATGACCATGATGGTTTTGACACTTACTTGTAATTACATGCACCGTGTTTTATGACAATCCGACTAACAATTCTTAGTTTGACATCAAATGCGCTGTGCACAACTTTGAACATTCTGACAATCCAACAATATTATACTTAAATATATTCATTCGTAATGTATACTTTACTGATAGTTACAAGGACATTCATTATAATCAAAAAGACTGATTACCAGGGGCTATTTTAACGTGCCTCCTGACACGTTTGTTTGTGCAGTGAGATTAAAATTCCGTGCAGTGAGAATTAAAAATCCGTGCTTAAAATATGTCTATGCTGTTCGATGGTCACTTTCAGATAACATATCAAAATTTTCGCGCTACGCGCACTTAACATGTTTCCCCGTTTCCTCATGTTTCTCGAAAACTCAATTTTCAAAGGGCATCGTGCATATTATACACATAGTTTGCAAACCACTAGTATCTTCAACTCCCACCCCTTGCTTTGCTCACGACAGTGTTTATAACCTAAACAAGCTCTTGCAGCTTTCATTTGCCAACGTGCGTGCTATATGGTGTGGGATGCGGCAACGCTTAGCGATCCCAACAAAATGACACAGGCGTAGCCCGGGGGAGGTGATCCACCAACATTTTTATATAGGGGATGGTCCCCCATGTTGACGCCTGTATGTGGGTTTCTGACAAAATTTACCTCATATTTGGTTATTTTATCGTAAAAAGTGTCACGTTTTGTGCTCTTCTCCCGTATTTGTTACACTTTTGCATCATAGGCCTATTTGACCATTTTAGCTTGAAGTACCATAAGTTTACAAACATTTGCAATTAGCATTAATTTTGGTCTGTTGACCAGAATTAATCCAATTTCGAGCTCATTGTAGCATGAAACTGTAATTTTCTTTCGCACTTTTTGCAGGTCAGCGGGACAACTTCGTAATGTTTACCCCTTTGAAAATGTATTTTTATTATAATGTTTATCTCGAACTTCTTCAAAAATCAGAGATTTTAATTCCATCCTTTCTAAGGAGGTCCAGGGGTCCAAAATGGCCGCTTATGCAGGGGTGAAGTTAGTCAAATCTTGTTAATAACCATACCAATGTATTGCTATCATCATAAGGATTCAGAAAATGTATAGTTTGACCAGTATCCGACATATAGTTCTTGAGTTATAGGCAAAAGGTCAAAGGTCAAATTTAGCGGAATTCTACGGGTGTAACGTTCAAAGTGCACTTTCTGAATTTTCATGATGCACGTCTTGCGAGGACTCCATATTCTCCAATTGTGTACAACAAGTACATATGCATTCACAATAACAGCCAATACGTTCTATAATTGATATAACCAGGTAATCACGCTCATTTCTAAATATTTCGCTTATGTACGAATACAAAAATGGATTAATAGCAAAGTTAATTAATATAGTATCAACCATAATGTTCATTATAGCATCTGTAACGCGGTTACTTTCGACGCCAGCATTGTCTCCACGTAAAGTAAATACGGTCAAAGTTAAAATCCATGTCGTAAAGTTAACTAAATTTGCAACAAGAAGTGACTTAGTGAAAGAGTGCAAAACTTTACGGTGTTGGTATTGTCCATCAGGACGTGACATGCATGATACACTGTAAACATCTTCTTCACTATCAACAAAATTGGTGCGATGAAACATACAAGTACATTGGGTTACACGAGGTACAAAGCGATAGAAGTACAGGAACAACACAACGTTTAGTGACACTGTCAGAAAAATAGTGACGCCGTAGATTATGGCTGCTGTATTGATAAGTAGAACTTCAAATGTCTTACTTCGAAAAGTACAGATGTACTTGTTTTCTGTTGTAGCCCATTGCAAAGAATGCCCATAGGCAAATAAGAATCCCACTGAGATGCTAATGAATAATGTAAATACAACCGTGGCCATAGTATGACGAGGCTTGAACCTTCTGTGAAATGGTCTGTATACTGCAACAAAACGATCCAGCGCGGAAATTGCATTCAATGACATGCTGAATGTAAGCAATGTAGTGGCAAGACACATATCCACTTGGCAATGCCAAGCACTAAACAAAGAATGTTCAGCCTTATTAACAGTAACATGAAGCAAAGTATTTGGCAAGAAATACATGCAAATGAGTAAATCAGTTACAGCGATGGATAAAATACACACAACGGAACTAAACGACTTAAACTGTGTTTGGTTGAAAACGTAGACAACGAGGATGTTTCCAGGTACGCCGATCATAAAAAGAATAGCTTCAAAAATAATATCAATTGCTTCTGTCACGGCGATCATTGTCGCTAAGTCATGCTAAGTTTGCACCAACTTTCGTACACATATTGAAATGTTACACAATCGGTAGTAATCCCCTAGCACGAACACAATACAGTACTTTATTTCATTAAAGGTGCACAATGTACATCCATTGTACTATTGAAAATTGTGAATATGCATTTATGCCCATGCTAATCGAGCATACATTTAAAATAAAACTGCCGACTCCGGTCGGGACCAGCTCAGAATAGTTTATTTCACTATAAACTATTACGTCGACAGATGCAATATGGGCGTTCCGCTCCCTTTACAAAACGTGCTAAACTGATACCTCTCTACAAGCTGATTAAAAAAGTATACATATGTCGGGGGGGTTGTATCTATAGATCTGTAAAGAGTACGCTGTAAATAAAAATATCATGAGAAAGAGCATCTTTTCAACGTTTAGATAAAAAAAAAAAGGAATTGTGGTATTAGCTCATAGCAATATAAACACTCATTTTAGTTGATGCACACGGCTGATTGATTTTCATTCATTTCTCACGATTTCGACGAATGAATAAAGTGGCTCAGATAGCAACGTTTGCACAGTATTTTTTTGTGGGACATGAGAGCACATAAGACATATCGAATTACATTCTGAATACGAAGAATGTCCTGATATCAAATTTTTTTTAAATTCGTGATATAATACAAATTTTATGGCAAATTATTAGATGTTTTTGACATTTAACAGTCCTCGCATTAAAATTTATAAATCTAATAATATGTACTTTTAAGTGTAAGTGTACGAAATGTCAAAATTTTCAAATGATCGTCGGCCTTTCCTCAAACTACCAGTCTTTTTGAGGGGTGGGGTGGGGGGTTAGAAAACAATGTATCAAGTATTTAAAAACCTGTTGAATTCTGCACTTGAAGATGTATTTTTTTGCAGTAGATAAAGTGACACCATATGTGACCGTTCACGGCGAATGAGCCGTAAATTCCTCCCCCGGTCAATTTTGTTTTATTTCGTGTTTAAAAAATAAACATCATAACCTTAAAAATGGTATATCATT
>NC_092638.1:36031171-36106171 GCF_039555335.1 Amphiura filiformis | reverse complement strand
ATGTAAGCATCATGTCACAACAGTATTTTCTAATTGCCACAGATGGCGCTTTCCACTTGCACAATCTTTTTTGAGACAGGCTGTATATTGTAGTGTGTCTATCAAATTTTGACCTACTTGTGTGTTATAACCTACTTTGCCTCCATACGGTTTTTTATACTACGAGTCTCTATGAAAATATTTGTGATGTGATCAAAGAATTAAGCTTTTCGACAAGCAAAATGAAGTTGTATTTTTATCTTTTCATATTTTTCTCAATCTAAAACCGGCTTATCTTGCGAAAGCCTCCTATATATATCCAAATTATTGTTTTTATAACACCTGAGCTGTGAAGCCTTCATGGCTTAAATATCAAACGATATTGTAGAGCCTTTAACCCGATCTAGCTCTCTACATTATTGTGATTTATTCCGTATTCAATACGTAGAAAAGAATTAGGCCAGTAGATCGAGATCCAGCTTTCTGCCTCTCCCACAGCAGAGAATCATGACTTCCCACCATTCAATATTTCAGTGTTTCTATAAAAAAAAACCCGTATAACATTAAATGTTGAAAGATTAAGATATCTGGTATGCACGTGGTCTGTGATAAATGATTGCAATAAGCATAGTTGACTTTAGTTGACGTTCCATGAGCATTTACCATCCTATTTTATGCTTGTTAGTTAATGAACTAATAACTAATTAATCAGAATTAATTGGTAAATATCAATACAGGCAAGGATTCATATGTTATCACAATTAACAATGGTCAATTAATTGATATCATAAATAACAAGGATCGACCGAGCATGGATGGGTGATCGAAAGATCGAACTAATTTGTTTCTATTACCTAATAGCATCATATTATACCAAGGTACCATGTGTGATTTAGCACCATTGCATCATGGGAACTTATCCTTTTAATCAGTGAGTGACAGCTGAAATTATTTTATTTGATCTTATCGCATTTGTTTTTAAAGAGTTGTCACAAAAAGCATTAACGAGCAGTCACAGTAAAAAATTACGAAAAAAGCAAAAACAAAAAACAAATCAGAATAACAATCAAAATAACAAATTGAAACGCCCACTGCTCTACGATTTCTGCTTATCGTTAAGTGTCAGTGTTTCAGGCATTGAACTTTTAAAGACTTTTGCTTATGATATTTGCAGTATAAAATCACCCGGAAAGATCATGTATAGTAACGATATTGTTATTTTCTTGACCATTCTTCATCCATAATAATATCTTTAAAAAATTAAAAATTGTTTAATGAAAAGGAAACTTTTGCTCGTTTATTTGTATGGAGGTTTTATTTTTGCCAAAAATGCAAATTATTAGGTATTATAAAGGGGCACTATATAAGGCCTTTCCCTCCTTATATTATTTTTAGCTGCCAACAATAAGTGTATTTCTAGAATTTTCGCTCTGTGGTGGAGAAATCATTCTCATTGGAATCCCGACAACTTTAAAATAAACTAGAACGGTTGCCGCACTATTACGGGCTTCGGCAGTATATTGTGGTATACCACTGTCGCATGTTTCGAACTTTTTGTCTTTCATGTTACACCATCCGGGGTCACGCTTTTGTTTTGTACATAAAATACACAGCATACACAAAACGTAAAATGTCTGGTTATAGAAAGAGTATTAAACGTTTTAATAAAATTCAGAAAACATTTTTGAAAACTTTATGTAAAACATTCGAACATAATGTTATTTAAAGTGTTGACAAAATAGTTTCCAACAATGTTTGCCAAAAAAATCTTATAATAACATTTTTATAACACTTTAAAATGTTCTTGTATCGGTTTTTTTTCATAGACCATTTTAAACATGTTTTCGTGATCTTTATATAACCCGACATTTAAATGTTATTAAAACGTTTTGACCAAAACCAAAACACGTTTAAGTAGTAATATTCTGGTTAGAAACGTTCAGCTCCAGAGACGTTCAACTCCAGAATTGTTCAGCTCCAGAGTCCTTCAACTCCAGAGACGTCCAGCTCCAGAATCACTCGGCTCCAGAGACGTTCAGCTTCAGAATAGTTCGGCTCCAGAGTCGTTCAGCTCTAGAATCGACCGACTCCAGAGCCGTTCAGCTTTTGGGACGTTATTTAATCGCTTACGATACGAGGACGTTTGAAATTAATATACTGGGGTGTTCAGATTCTTGCACGCTCTCGCGTTTGATTGGTAGTAAGACGTCTCGATTTTAAGACGATGTTAAATGTGTTTGCATGTACACGCAACTTACTTTTCATGAACAAAAAAAACAACCCCAAAACAACAACAAACAAACAAACAAAAACCCGACCCATCTCGGTTTAAGGGACGTATTGATTAACGAGAATAAAGAGAACACGAAGAACGCTATAGTTGTAAGGCATTATTTTTTTTATTCATCCAACTTTCGAACGCATGTATGTACACGTTTGGAACACTATGTACGGTATTTAGAATATTTTATACATTAACTTTTTATACTATCAACGCACGTACGATATTTACAACATTTTACCCTATGTCACTTCCTATATAGTACATATTTAGAATAACAAATACGATATTTACAATATTTTACCCTATATTTTCAAGAACAATTAATGAGGACGTTCGAAATAAATTTTTAGACGTTATTTTTATCAACTTATTAATAAAGTAAGTTTACTAGCTATTCCACTCAACCAGTAGATCGTAAATTACCTTTTAATTCACTGTTATGGCCAGCTGCAAGGATGTGTACATAATTAATATTTGAGGTACTTTTCCTCATATTTGGCAATTTTATTCCCAAAAGAGATCTCAAAATCATTTATTTCCAGCAAAATAATGTTTATCAGCTGAAGGCCTCGGCACTCGGCAGTACTGCAATCACTGTTTATAAACAACCAACCAGTGTTGCCACTACTAAAATGAGCCCAAAATCCCGCCCAAAATTCACCTTATTCCTTACAATGTGTTTCAATGAGCTTGTGGGCTGGCACAATTAGCTTTTGGGCTTGAAATAGTAGGACAGAAAACACGCAGATCAAGATGCCAATGAGAGCGGATATCGTTGACCTGAGAGTCTATGGAACGGCCAAAAAACAATTCGGGGCTTCAAGAGCGGCAATCAATGAATTCAGAGGGTCTAAGGAACGGAAGCGGCTCTGAAAAAGGGGGTCGTCGCCGCGGCACATACCCGTATAGCTGGGAAATGTGAGTGCCCCCCGGGGGTAATATGCAACACCAAAGAAGTGCGTTGAAGTTAAACTAATTGGATTTCTTTCATTGCAGGCAAAATTGCCAGACTCAAATCTATTTCAAATGTATATTATTTGTCATTCATTGATCAGGCTCTTAAACATGTTAAAGATTGCAAATTGCGAAGTAGGTGAAATGAGAGAGTGGGGATGATGAGACGAGGAGATGATCGGGTGGAGGGGAGGGAGGAGGAGAGGAGAGGAGAGGAGAGGAGAGGAGAGGAGAGGAGAGGAAAGGAAACGAGAGGAGAGGAGGGCGAGTAGTGGAGAGAGGAGTTTATTCAGTTTATTTCAACTTGTCCATGTGGATCAAAGGCATACTGCCAAAGTTTGCCAATTGCATAGCAGGGTAAAATAAGCAATAAACAGATGAATTTTTTTTTTACCAATTACCCAGACAAACACAAAAAGTCCACAAATGAAAATAAAACACACAACAACAACAACATATAACAGTGAGAGGGGGAGAAGGGTAAAGAGGATCTTTGTAAAAGAGAGACTTGGAATACAACATAACCTACAAATGTATGCACATAATTCAACAGACGACACAAGTCACAGTTGGGGAGGGGGAGAGACAGAAAAAAGCGAAATGTGCAGTTTAAGGGATCTGGAATGGGCGTTTTGAGCGTATTTTTGTGGGACATGAGAGCACATCAGACATAGAGAAATGCATTCTGAATACGAAGAATGTCTTTCTGATATCAAATAATTATCATTTTTTGAAATTCACGATATAATACAAATTTTGTGACAAATTATTAAAATTGGATATTTTTCACATTTTTGATATATAACAGTCCTCGAAGTAAATTTTAAATAAATAATAAATCTAATGATATATTCTTAAAGTGTATGTAGCTGGGAGGAAAAGCCGACGATCAATTGAAAATTTTGACCTTTCATATTGAAGATATGGATTTTCCCCCAAAAGACCTTTTTTTTTTTTGGTGTTTTGGGAAAAATCCATATCTTTAATACGAAATGTCAAAACTTTCAATTGATCGTCGGCTTTACATCCCACCTACATACACATTAAGTATAAATCATCAGATTTATAAAGTTTACTTCGAGTACTGTTAAATATCAAAAATATAAATTTTAATCATTTGCTATAAAATGTGTATTACATTGCAAAATAGATTGCAATTCGATATATCTGATGTGCTCTAATGTCCCACAATAAATACTGTCCAGACGTTCATACCCCACTCCTTAAAGAGGTATTAGAGGACATTATAGCGAAAGGGGCGCTAGACCACTAAAATCACCTGTCTTCCACACACTGTAGGAGTTCCATAATCTTGTCTTATCCAGCCTTTATTAACAACAGGCATCCATCTTTATTGAAATAAGCTGATTGGTACTTCAAACTTAACAATGAATTCAAGTAACAGATCAACTCAAATAATCCCTTGAGTTTTCGTTTCTGAACAATAGAGCTCCCGAAACAGATAAAAGACCCATATTGTAAAATGTTGCCAATCAATATGCATGAGAGTGCCTCATTTCAAATATATAGTTTTAGTTTTGGTTTTGGTTTTGGTCACGTGGTTTCCTATTGTCCTGCCTAACCACTTGAATTATAAGATATCGAACTCATTGTTTCTACCTTTTGTTTAAAACCGAACATTTGTGTCAGTCAGTTTCGGTTTTGGTTTCAGTTTCTTATAAGTGGTGTGGATCGTAAAATTATTTGATTTGAAGTTACCTACTCTAAGTATACAAAAGAAATGTTTAAATTTCGCAGTGCAATATTCACGAGGAGAGAAATCGAGCATGGTAATCTACATTGAAAGACGTGGTTTACAAAACAGAATAAGTCTAGGCTAATTCACCTGTGAAAAAATATAGACCATCGAAATATTTGCATTCGACATTACAAAAGGGGTCACTATTGTAATTGTATAGGTGCTATAAACAAAATCGATTCATGTCCTTAATCCCATGTACCAGAATCGATGGAAGGCCATTATATGACCTCTAATAACCTAATGACTTTTACTGAAGCAATTTTACTGCAAAAAGTAGAAGATAGAGGGAAAAGAGATTGTGGGGTGGTGTGTGTGTGTGTGTGTGTGTGTGTGTGTGTGTGTGTGTGTGGTGGGGGGGGGTTGGAGGGCACGGGGGATATGGGCCGGGAGAGAGAGGAACAGATGAGAGAGAGCATTGGAAGTGAAAGAGAAGGGGAAGGAGAGCTCGAGATGAAGATATCGAATGTAGGGGAGGAGGAGGGGGAAAGGGGTAATTTAGGGAAGAGGTGGTTATATAGGGAGGGGAGCCCCCTCTTAAAGAGGTATGGGTTGTGCTTCCGGGGATAATAAATCAAATCATCTCCATGCATCGTTTATGTTTCATACAAACAAACAAATCCCCACCCCACCCCATCCTTCAATATACGCGCATGTATATGATTTCTAGGCCTAGAACTCGTGAGTGTAATATGCCACCTACCTTCGACAGAGAGCATCAACTGTCGTCCGCGGGATAGATTTCCGATATCAATCATGATAATAATTATGTTAGCACAATAGGCTATTGTATACTTTTGGTTATATACCCTATACTGTGTCCTTCCAGCATAATAGTGTTATGATTGCAAACCAGATCAGCTCTACTTTTTAATCCCTTGATTTTTGGTTTCTAAACAAAAGAGAAACCAAAACTAAATATTTGAAATGAGGGAGTGTACATTCAACATCCAGTTTTCAAAATTGGGTGACTTATGTTTGGCAGGTGTGCAATACATCTGACTGGGCGTATCAACTACGTAACGCATAAAGGCATTGACATCATCGAATGGCTGCCTAGTGCTGTTATGTGTTTAATCTCTGCACTCACTGCAAAAACAGTGTTTAGAAAGAAGGCAAGAATGTGTTTAGAATATGGATGTCAGATATTTAGAAATTGAACACCATCACTGACCAATGTTCAGAAATTTGACACATGATGTTTTACTTCTAAACGTGTTTATAAAGTGAAGGCCAAATTGTGTGTAGAAAAGTGTTTTATTTCTAAACACTGTTTTTGCAGTAATAATTATTATTACATTTATTTATGATTCTTAGTCAGTGGAAGTGGTCTAGTTCATAGACACATAATCTGATTGGACAATCGCATGATTTCGGGTGCCGTCTACGAGGCCGTAGACGACCCCACGTCATCATGAGTGTTGATAACGCGTAAAACGATTGCAGAGGTGCGCGTAATTAATGCTAATTAGCTGATTAAACTACTTTTAGTAACTGCTTTAAGTCACAAATAATCATAACAATAATACATTACAAATTATCTCTTCATTTGTTTATGAAGTTTATGGAAAAGACATGGAGTGACCCATAAACAAGCTTGTTAATCTAATTAAGGTTAGCCGAGAGTTTCATAGGGCCTGCACTTTGGCTCGTTTTTTGCAGGTTTACATGGTCCAATAATCACAAGATGACTGACATGTGGTAACAAAGGCAACAGTCACTGCTATTTGATTACTTCGCCTGTGATTGGCCATCACTGTGATACGATGGTCAAAAACCAATAGATGACTGACATGTGGTAACAAAGGAACCAGTCACTGCAAGTTGATTAATTCCTGTATGACTGGCCATTCAATACATGCCTGTGATACACTATAGCCTTTTCAAAATGTAATCAAAGTAGAATACTTTGATATAATACATGTTTGCTTGACTGCATTGACTATACCGGGAACAATACACACAGTACATGTATATGCATTGGACCAGGGACTGTGTATGAAGGGACTCGAAACGGATTATAGATAGCTATTGTCAAGCTATTGTTATCAGGTTATCTTTTATGGCCTTCGATTACATGCGAGTTGCATCGAGGGCGTGATGTTTGTTTTCTTATTATTTACTCATGTTGCCCTATTCAAATATTTCAAAAGTTATGTCAAATAGAGTGCTTGCACGAATGGTCATTAGTTCAAATCATCCTCCAGACAAGCTCCATAAGATATGCTAATGCATGGAGTACATAAGCCTTGTTCACACAGTCGAACTTAAACCACTTAATACCGGACTTAAATTACATCGGTAATAGTATCGGGTATAAGTGGCAGTGTGAATGAGCGTCGGATATAACTATATCCGACGTAATGTGGTTTAAATCCGACAATTTAAATCCGAAGATGACCAGGGTTAAGAGCTGTTAAGACCGATCGAAACGTTACGATCGGTAATAGTAATTACGTGTGAACACTGAACAGCGCTTTTGGGCTGTCTGATATAACTGTGACCTTTCACCTTTCTGCGTGATTCAGCGTGAAGAACACTTCCGGGTTAAATTAAATGACTCGCGCAACTGATTTGAAGCAGAGTATAAATAGTGTGACCAGTGAGAGATAAAACAAAATCATCATGGATGCAGGTGCGAATATCAAACGCAATAGAGGAATGAACTGGCAAGAGAAGGAGACATTAGCTCTGCTGACCATTTCCGGTTAGTTATGACCGGTAATAGCTCGGATATAAACACGTCGGACATAGAGCTATTGCCGACTCGTCGTGTTCACACAGTCGGACTTAGATACAGACTTTAAGGTACATATTTCGAGGTGCATAACAGACACCAAATTTGTGTCATAACAAACACCAAATTGGTGTCGATGACCTGACATGCATGCATTCTTTTGTGATGGTCTTTCAATTTGTACCGAGTGTCCTTGGCAGACTTGACTATGCTTCAGTGGTCATGAAAGGATTCAATAGATAACCTCTGCCCCACTAATCCCCAGCTATTGTCTGAAATTGCACCTCGGAAGATATATTATAACAACTCAGTCCCTCAAATGATAGTCATATAACGACCAAAAGATAAATGACTGACTATCATTGAGGACTGAGTTCCGCAGTCTAAGTCGGACTATTACCGGACTTAAATTACGTCGGTAATAGTATCGGATATAAGTGGCAGTGTGAATGAGCGTCGGATATAAAAAAAAATTACTATATCCGACGTAATGTGCTTTAAATCCGACAATTTAAGGCTGAAGATGACCAGAGTTAAGAGCTGTTAAGACCGATCGAAACGTTACGTCCGGTAATAGTAATTACGTGTGGACACGCAGCACTATTGGGCTGTCGGATATAATTGTGAGTAGGCCTATATCAAAATTTTAAGCAGAGTAATTTATGGCTGCAGCTGCAAATATTAATATAAACTAGCGGGATACAGGCCTTGTCGTTTAGATTTTAAAGGCGAGTGGTTAATCACTCGCTAGCATGATTGTAGGCGAGTGGTCGAATTTTCACAAATATCACTTATTTAGGAAATAATCAAGTAGAGTTTCTGTCTTGACACGGTATTTATGTACATTTATGTTGAAATGCGCGCGAAGCGCACTAACATTTTCACTTTCTACGCTTGGAGGAGTACAGCATCGATTAAATACTGAAATGGCTGATTTAGTGGCTGATTTTGGGAGATTCGCAGCGAGTGATATTTAGTGTCTATGGCGAGTGGAAAAGTGCTCACTAAAAATCGAGTTTGGGCGAGCGGCGGCGAGCGAGCGAGAGCGATCGCTCGCCTCAAACGGCAAGGCCTGGGGATGCGATTATTTTTTTCGGACATCACCGTTAGATGAGTAAATGGGAGCGTTCACTATAACAGGAAGAATTACTGAAAAGGTAGAATCATTGAAAATGAACATTAAAATCTGTTCTTTCTTACATTTCCCTTTTAGCTTCTTTTTTTATTTGCTGCTTGTGATTTCCCGTTTCCATAGAGGGGTCAATTGGAATGACAAGGAAACATTGGCTATACTCAAAATTTGGAGAGACACGGAAAGTATTTCTGGGATAAAAAAAGCTTTGGGAGGAGATAGCCACGCTATTACATGACAAGGGGGGGGGGGGTGTCCCGATACGGTCGGGGGAGCAGATACCTGTAGTGATAAAGGCACTGAAAACTCTCCATCGCACCCTCCATGATCGGGTGAAAAATTCAGGCGCAGGAGCAATTGACCATCCTTAATATTGGGATAACCTACACGAGTTTCGGGGGGTAGCAAATGTTAACCCCAGAGGGTTCAGTGGGGGGGGCAGTATGGCCCTGGATGTAGATGGAGATGAAATTTATTAAGCCATAAGCATGATAACAGAAAGGCATGCAATTGCATTTTATAAGATGATTAGGGGGTCCCAAATATATACGGAAAGAAAAATAGGGGTGTTATAAAATATTTTGATGACCAAAATGTAGGAGTCACAACACAGCATGACTACAGATAGTGTGTTTATTTTATTCAAAAAGACTGATGCCTGTTTTTTTTGGGGTGGGGGGGGGTGTAAACGGTGGGGGGGGTCATAAAATATTTGCTGCCGAAATAGGGAGGTCGCAATTTTATTGAAACCGACGTTTTGTAAATTTGGGACCCCCAAGAAAAAAAATAGCATGATGATGGGAGTCAGTGTAATTTTTTATTTTTGTCATTTTTCAAAGATGTCCACCATAGTAGGGCCTACATGTATAAAATGCGATATAGAGCTAAGTCTACTGTAAAATGGGACTACTTTGTCAAACTAAAAAATAATAATAATAATAATAATAATAATAATAATAATAATAATAGAACCTACATAAATACAAAATTGGTCTTAATTTTAGAACTTTTGAATTTGCATTTTCTTACATGACATACCTACCGCATTGTCTGTAATTTGTTCTAAAGAGGGGCGTTTATTGAAACTGAATTTTCAGTGAAAACATTTAAAATCGGGTTAAATTTTCTGATGATGCTCATGTAGAAACGGAAGGATTTATGACCGGTAATAGGCTTTAACGGACATAACACGTCGGGCATACGCTGGCGAAGTTACGTCATTTATCGGATTAATTACCATAGCAATAGGTGAAAACAATTTTGAACATTTCGCGCTGTACTACAAGCAGGTTGCACTCATCACCTGTATGTCTGCAATCATAGATTGAATACAATGCCGGTCTTTTCAAAGATACTAATCTTACAGGTGCAACTAATCAGCATGATTCACCTATTGCTATGGTAGTTAATCCGATTATTATGTAACTTCGCCAGCGTATAGCGCTATTGCCGACAAATGTGGACGCACTAAGGGATTAGCGGAAATATTTAATTCGATCGGACATAAGCCTAGATAAAATATTACCGGTAATAAGTGCATGTGTGAACACAGCTAAAGATTTACTTTGATCTATACCAGTTTACAGGTGATTGGTATTGTACTCCATGCATTTGCATATGTCTTCTGGAGCGTATCTGGAGGATGATTTGAACTTATGATCTTCCGTGCAAGCACCCTATTCAGTACGACAGCAACTTAGCTCACTTCCGGTAATTTTTACAGGCGTGACCTCTGCTGTTACGTAACGCAATGTTGAAAATCAGGTGGCAAATACGGTTTTTCAGAAAACATTAAAAAATGGAATACACGAGTCGTTTCTCCTTCATTTCTATATTGAGCCCATAGATAAGATATGAAACATGAGTATAAGGCAAAGAATAACGTGTAAAAGTTGAATTATTGTGGAAAAAATGAATGCTTTTGGTGCGCGAAGTAGCCTAAAAAATGAGAGAAAATGCATGTCACGATAACAAAAATGGTTATATCTACAGCTTTGTGGAAACGCCGGTGTAATGCTTTTCTGTTATGATAAACATTAATTAACCACAGCTTGTATTAAAATTTCAGCGAAAATGAGCGGTGGAATAACCTAGTCGTAGGTTGAAAAGTTGCGTTCTTTGAGTCCTCGTGTCGTAAGCGCACGTTGCAAGTGTCACGATGCTTCACGAAATGCATCCCAGCCGGCGCTGTCTATTATACATGTTATATTGATTAATATAGCAATTAAAAACGTCTATTGTTATATATTTTATAAATGCAAAATACTCTATTGTGTAACAAAATATTGTAGTCGTCAAAGAAGGTAGTATCATCTCATTTAACTGAAGTACAAGCAGTTTTGAAAAGATTGTTGTTGAGTGAGATCCTTGAACATGTTGAACGAGAAATAAGATAGCAAAAGAATACCCTTTGCCCGAACAAGTTGCGATGGCTTGTGGACAGAGCGAAGGTGTGCAGTGCGGAAGGTTGTGAGTTCGATTCCCGTGTTATTTGATCGATTATGTGGAATTTTTCAGTTCGTTTTTCTATTCTTTTTTCCTTCCCTTTTGTCTTTAATAGTATAGGCCTAATGAATGTCAGCTTGAAGGCCCACTTTTTTCATGATTTATGTCAGTTCAGTTCAGTTCAGTTTTATTTTCATCTCAACACACATACATATAAATAACATGATATAGAAAAAAACATTTTGTAATAAATTAGTAACAATGCAAAGCCAAATAATTTACAATTGAGATACCAATATTAATATTACAAAATAATATTTTAATAATGTGGTATGAGAGATGTGGATGCCACAGAAACGCATGTTTAAGCCTAATCCTAGATTCGAGTTCATATCTTTTTTACAAAAAATGCATTTAAGTTCAGTAGCTTTCAATATGAAATAATCAAATAAAGCATGTCAAACTTAAGTAATTTTTAAAAGTTCAAGAATATATATATAGGCCTATGAAATAAAGGAACGTCAACACAGATTTTCACGATTTTTTAATTGGACTAGACCCCTCCCCTATCGGCAACATATTTTATGAGCTTTTATGCATACATATTAAATCATGAGATGCACGAATTTCAAACCTAATATTTTGGCATATTTGTAATTTTTACACAATGTCCAACTCGGATTTCACCTAAATGGAATCAGCCAAGTTCGTTGTCTAGATAGAGCAACTAACTTTGATGTCTTGAGACTAATCCCCCATAAAACACCACAGTTAAGCGGTCAAGATATTAAGTGTTTTCTTTTCATTTTATCTCGCTACTTCTGCTTCAAATGTAACGTGAAAACCTTCCTGACAGTTATTTACTAATATTATAAATATTGTTATAATTTTTGGAATAACAAAACTTCAAATTTGCCCGAAATCGTATATTATGGCTTTAATAAAAATATGAAAACTAGGATTTAAAAATATGAGTTAAAATCAAATCGAAAATCAAAGAGAGGTGCTTGCGGGGTTCGAACCAAGATCGAACTTCCAAATACATGTATTTACCACTAAGCCATACCAGAGATATGATTAATTCGGTGACAATAATAGCAATGTTATTCCCACTCAGTGGCTCACTCGTGTATTCTATTTCTGGAATGAATTAACTGACTTTTAAAATTGTTTGAACGTTGGGAGTATTATTTTCAAGTTAAATAACCAACAATGGACAATTGACAATGAAAGTTTCTTTGCAGGAAAAAACATCGCCCGTACAATATAACATTTCAACATGTTCAATATGCGACTAGAAATATAGGCCTACCCCAACCTAAAGTGATGAAATTTTCAGGCAAGCTAACTTTAGTTATTCTATAACATGACACCCATTTTTGATTCCGGCGCTTTTTCTTGCTGGATGATATGAACATTTTTGTGTTCGTGACATGTAATTTTTCTTATTTTCCGAGCTACTTTGGACATGTTCAAGCTTCTTTTTTCCCATTTAATTCAACTTTAACACGTTATTTGTTGCTTTACACAAATGAATACATGAATCTAAAACCCACCCAAGTCCATGGGAAGTGATTTTGAGAAAAAAAACCTGTGTATCATTTTAATTCCTTCAGTTAGATTTACCTGGTCAATATGGTAAGTTGTACGTGCAAATGGGTGGGTTAAACTGTATTAGGTATGACGATTAGCATTTCAGGGACTTCGTGGGGTTCATTTTAAATTCTGGACTTGGGTGGTTTTTGTATCATATACAAAGACAATAATGTTGGAATGATATTACCACTAGTAAGATAATACAAAATAAAGCACACAGTTATGTATAATGTTGATAAGCATTCTGCCATGTAATATAAACCACACACTTTCCTTGATTAAACCCATTT
The DNA here is from genome assembly GCF_039555335.1 of Amphiura filiformis. Taxonomy (NCBI): domain Eukaryota; kingdom Metazoa; phylum Echinodermata; class Ophiuroidea; order Amphilepidida; family Amphiuridae; genus Amphiura; species Amphiura filiformis. The sequence continues at coordinate 36,092,995 of NC_092638.1, read as the reverse complement.
TTTTTCAAAAGTCACTCTCCAGCAATGAAGATGTTACAAGTGGACTTTTATACATACTGGATTTCAATCAATGTGTTACAAGACTTAAATCATGGGCTTGGGTTGATTCTTTCATACATGCCATTTTTCACATGCTCAATAGACACAGAGGATGAATTTGAGTTGTTCTTTCAAACATATGACAGGCCTATGTATAGCAACACTTTCCCATGCTTAACTCAATTTGGCTAAAGTATGGACTTGGGTGGCTTTTTATTCATATATTCAAATGTTTGATATCTTATCTGTGGTCAGGGTACATAAATGGAGCAATATACGACCCGTGTCTTCCATTTCTGGAGCTATTTTGATAAAAAGCGTTTGCCGGCTAAAATGTCAACATTGTGTTACGTAACCCGTGTTCACCAACCCGTATAAATTTTCTGTCGAACAAAAGAGGTCACAAAGTTGCTGTCGTACTGTAGAAAGGTCTGACGCATAACAAACTATACATTTTGGAATCCTCATGACCATACGAGTATTTTGATATATTACTTGGCATAGTTGGAGCACTCTGAAAATTTGACCCCATGTGACCTTGATTGACCCCTCCCCGGAATGCCCGGAAGTTTCAGGAGGTCAAGTAGAACCATGTACTTCTTTTGTCCAATTTGCCATCAAGATTTCAAACGGAAACAGTTCAGACCCAGAGCACGATCATGTCAGAAATGTATATTTTGTTCTTGGCATTGACGTAGCGTCATAGGGGCATGGGTGGGGGGGCACGTGCCCGCACCCCCAATCGATTGCAAAATTTTAAAAATCCCAATCAGACCCGGTGCGCCCCCCCCCAATCATGGTCGGTGCCCCCAATCAGATGGTCCACGCTACGCCACTGGTTCTGGGACTGATTATTCGGACTACGATCAACGTATTATTCATGCTTGCTCAACTGAGGATAATTTGTAAACCAACAACCCGCATGGGACAATGGGTGGAAGCCGTTTCCAGTCCCTTCAACACAGTCCCTGGCATACGTATAGGCCCATAGTAAATTTGTCTGCTTTATCTGTTTTGTGCTGTTTAAGCAAATAGTTAAACATAATTTCCATAAAATGTAAGCTTTTACTGTCAGATATGTCCCCTTTAATTTTTGAGCCGAACAAGTGAGGTAAAGCAAAGAAAATTGGAATTTACTACTAGCGCCAATGAATGTTATACGGTACGATCCCTGTGTGTGTGTGTGTGTGGGGGGGGTGCGTACGTGTGTCCTGCACGCGTATTTTTTCTGCAACTATAACGGGACGCAATACGATACCGGTATGTTATAAGAATCAAACTTACAAGAAAGATGGCTCTTGTCAAATCCTACAATTCTGTCAGAGAAAATATGCATATTTGCATTAAATTTTAATTAATTGACATAATTGATTAATTAATAAATATTTTATTTAATGATTTACCATAATTCCAAACATGTCAAACAATATGTCAAATTAAAGCTAATGCAATACTTTATATATTGGTCAGAGCACATTTTGCAGAATGCATTTAGTATTTTAGTTACATGATTCCAAACATTCTATTCCAATATTTTGCTATACACGCATAGAAGCTGTACTTTTAAAATCCGCACCTAATCAATAATTTCACTCCATTGTCAAAGTACTGTGCTCTCTGTAGCATTATGGAGTGACCAGGTCCTAGAGTGTGATGGTTTTGTAGCAGATGACAGTGCTCATTCAAGCCTGTCAAGGTCAGTTAGTAGCCACTTGCTGAATGGATGGCCATTATCAGCTGCCAATCACAGTAGAGGTTTGATAACATTTTGTTAAAACCCAAATGTGGTATAAGGACAAAGCTGTGCATGTTGGTACTTAATTGTTTGGATTCTTATGTTGAAATTCCCTTGTATTAGTATTTTTATGTGTAGTGTATATTGTTCATAAATTATATAGCTTTTAAATTTTAGGCATTTTTGCTCTGTTGCACTGTACCATTATGGAATTAGAGCAAATCAATTACCGACACAAGCAGGTATACAGTGTATTATTTTATTTTTATTTCGTATCTCAGGAGCATCTAGCTCACTTGGAAAGGCATCAGAATTTGGTACACTAGCGCTTCGAACTTTAAATCGGAAGGTGGTGAGTTCGAGCCTCATCACGGTCACATTAATTTTATAAACCAAATATTGTTCGAACTTTTCATATTTGTTTTTCTTTTATTGTTTCTTTTCTTTGACTTTTTTTTCTTGTTTTATTTAAATTTTTTTTTTATTTTTTTTTTATTCATATTGCCAGGGTAAGGAGAGGAGGGTACTAATGGCCCATTCAGTGGTTTTTTTCATCCGGACGATCGTAAAAATCATCAAAATTCAGATTTTGTACTAGACTGCGGAACTCAGTCTTCAATGATATAGTCAGTAATAATCTTTTGGTCATTATATGACTATCATCATTTGACGACTGAGTTCTTATGATACATCATCCGAAGAGCAGTTTCAGACAATTGCTTGGGATTGTTGGGGCAGAGGTTATCTTTTGAATTCTTTCATGACCACTGAAGCAGAGTCAAACCTGTCAAGGACACTCGGCGTGAATTGAACTGACCATGTCACTCGCAACAAAAAGAATTTCAAAGGTCATAAAACATCAATTTGGTATCTTCTGCTAGTGGTTCAGCCGAAAGCCGAGTAGGCCTATTTAAGACAAAAATAATGCATTTACGTGAATCTGTAATTTATATACTGACAGTATATATAAATTAGCTACATGTATTTGAATGGGGCATCAACTTCGTCGATACTGCCGTTTTCTTGGTTTTTTTGCCAATTTTTTTCATTAAAAAAATTTATGAAAGTAACAATTTGATTTTTTTCACACTTTCGCTGGGATCACTGAATGGAGCTTTGCAACGCAATATATTCAAAACTTGTATTCACCTACTGTTATAGCATTTATCCGATTATTACACAACTTCGCCAGCGTATTCAAGACATCCAATGCAAATAATCACCTAGATTATGACGTATCATAAGTCGTGTTCACACAGTCGGACTTAAATCACTTATTACCGGTCTTAAATTACGTCGGTAATAGTATCGGATATAAGTCACAAGTGTTTCATAGCATAGGTCCTACAGCGATAATCTTTCTGGGTTTGGAATGTCTCCCTCTATATATAATATCCCAGGAACAACCCATGGCGCTGAGTTTATACTTACTGGTCGCTTAAGATTATTGCGATTTCAACTGCGAGACAGGACTAGAAGCTTTTGTTATTGTAGGAAAGTGCTTTTACTTGATTGATTGCTAATCAATAACTCACAGCTTGGCGACTGATTGTAGATCACTATAAATCGGATGTACTGTTGACCCCGCAGTTACGGTTAAGAATAATAGACATACACCGGTTAGTCCATGCTAAGCCAAATAAAAAAAAATCATTTGTTGTACGTCCACCTCCTTCCTCACTTTCTGGGATCAGTCTATATTTTTTTCATTTTTCAATTTTCATATTACATTAAAAGGTTTCAATACATGAGTGAAATGTTAATGCGTATAAACAAGATTATTAGTCAGCATGAATCACTTGCTAGTGTTTTTGTGGAACTCTAAGGGATCTTACCCCTCATTAATGATGGTTTCGTCGTTTTCTTGGCATATGCTGAAATGCCCGAAAACTGCTAGCAATGTCAATTTTACATGAAAACTGCTTTATTTGGTCAATTCAGCAAAAAAACAAAAACAAAAATCAACAGCCCCCTCCCTCCTCACTTCAGCTGTCACTTTTCCAACTGGGATGCGAAACGAATTAAAAAATGTATGTGGCCATATAGCCGGGTGCTATGTTGGTATGTTATCAGACCAAAAGGATGTATGCTACGTGTCGGATGTATGTACTGTACTTCTTTTGTCGTGTTACAATAATCGTGATAAAAAGTCCCGAACATTTCTTTTAAAATTAGAGATAACACGCATTCTGCTGTTTTGCTTTTTGAACAAGAACTATTGTGTGAGCAAAATAACACGGACAGTTTTTTCTTTCGGGTGGTAGAATTGGTTGTAAATTGACAGATTTACCGAGGTTTTTGTAATTTTGTTTCCATAAAAATGTTACTAGAAAAATGCCAAAAATATCACATTTTTGGCCAGTAAATTTTAATTTTTTTCTGCCTATAAATTAGTTTCGACTTTAAAGTAAACATATATATGGGACATATCATATTTCATTGAGGTGTTCTATGAATGCAACATTCGCAAAGATCATGGTGCGTCACAACAAATTCCCAAAAATATGGCCACTTGCATGATTTATTTAGGTATTTACGTTTAAAACGATCCCTGCAGCATAGTCTTTACCCAAGACGAAAATTTAAAGTGTGCGCTGAATTTATGCGTGACCCTATCATAATTATAGGGTGCTTGCACGGAAGGTCATTCGTTCAAATCATCCTCCAGACACGCTCCAGAAGACATGCAAATGCATGGAGTACAATACCAATTGCCTGTTTAACTGGTATTGATCAAAGTAATTCTTTTGTACTCCATGAATTTGCATATCTTCTGGAGCGTGTCTGGATGATGATTTGAACTAATGACTTTTCGTGCAAAGCACTCTATATTCAGGATCACAGCGGCCTTCGCCGTCCAGCCAAAGTGTTTTTAAAATGCATAAAAACAACTTGGTTTTAATGCTAATTATTGCATGTTCTGATTATCATTATAAAATAGCCGAGTGGGCGAGTTTTCGCTGAAATATTTTTTGTGTAAAAACTGCAGCATTCTATGTGGAATATATGAATATTAACTGCACAACATGCAGAACGATTCGTGATACCCAATTGTGGTACAGTTGGTGTTGTTTAGCAGGGGGAGAATTTTATTTCAATTTTATATACGTCAAAATATTTTTTGAATTTACTGAAAATAAACGCTCAAAAAATGATGAAAAATCTAATGTAATTTTTACATAGAACCCCGATAAAGATTACTGTGTCGTTTTTATGGTAATCTAATCTTCTATTTTCTAAAAAACATCTTGGGGGTTCTATGTGAAAATCTTGAATAAGCTGGGGGAAAACCCAACGTCTATACTCCGGGGACTATAAATAATAGGCCTACAAGAAAATGGCAGATTCCCTCAGATAGGCAGATAGGCCTACATTGTACGGACCGATATATCAATACCATGATGCACGATGCAGTCAAAGTTGATATTATCTATTGTGCTGAGCACAATACACGTATTGTTGTATTTCTATTCTATACCCAGAAATGTTGGAGTTGCCTATAAGCTATATGTTTAAAATTCAATATGGCTACCAGCAACTCATGTGGTTCAATGGATTAGCGCGCTGGACTTGGAGATACTGTATGCAGCTGCGGCGTATGTTCGAGTCCCACCTCTGCCAAACTGAAATTCACTTTTTTTTTTCACTTTCATATTTGGGAAATGGGACTGGGCGAATTTATGTGTGATTCGAATTATGACAAGTTTTGAGTTGAAATGCCAATAGGCCATTTTTTCCCGGGAATTTTCTAAATCCGGGTGGTGTCGCGTAAGCCGGAAATTAATCTTTTCTAAAACAAGATAGAACTTGTGCCAGAGACTTGTGCCAGTCTAGGGAGTGTTCATAAATACTTTGGTGGGGGATGGTTGGAAAAGTTGGAACCTCGGACGTCAAATTTTTTTGATCCCCCCTAAAAAAGGTGGATTTTTTATTCCCCCTTTTTATTAAAATTTTTTTGATCCCCCCTTCATGTCCTAAAAAAGAAACCAAAAATATACATCACTAACAGTAGCATAGATTTCTTTTTGGGGTTGGAGAAAATTTCTTAAAGTCTAGTGAATGCAAAAATTGCTATATTGAAGCTAAACTGGTGAAATATAGTACAAAACCGGAATTAATTTGCGCGATGAAGCGCAAAAATTGGCACTTTTAGTTTAAAATTACCAAATATGGGGTTAATTTTGGTTTAGAAACCCATATACAGGCCACAACATTGGGGGATGATTAAAATATTAGGAGGATTTATCCCCATCTCCCCGGAATCTACCCCTATGGTCATTAACTCATTAGCTAAAAAAATAACACTACTAATAATAACAATAATAATAATATTAAATAAATATTAAAACTTTAAAACTTAATGTTATAAAGTTAAAATATTCCCACTTTTATGTTAAATCATTGGCCATTTATTTATATAGCCTATAGTATAAAGATACCACATAATCTACATTTCAATGTGAAAGTCTGAAAGACCATAGTTGAACCAGAGAAGGTGAGATTTTGAACATATATAGGCCTAGTTCAAAATTTGATAAAACAATATAAAATAATAACAATACTATTCAATGTTGCTACACTAAATATATGAAAATAAATAAAACGTATTACTAAAATGAAGCAACCTTCTCAGCAAACACAAAACATTTTCGAGATCATTCGCAAACGGTTAGAAAAGGTTGTCAGAAAATGTTTAAATGTCGGGTTATATAAAGGGTATACAGACGATATATAAAGCGTTTTTCATAACATTCAAAAATATTCTAACATTATGTTATTTAAGTGTTGACAAAATATTTCACAAAAGAAATGTTTGGAATTTTTATTAAAAATAACATTTTGAAAACATTTTAAAAATATTGTTGTTGTGTGTTTTCATAACCAAACATTTTAAAACGTTTTAATGACTTTTATATAATCCGACATTTAAAGGGGCATTTCGTGATCCACAGCATCATCTCCCCCACTTTTTTCAAAAAAAAGTTGAGACTTTTACATAATGTTTATGTACAAAAAAATCCTTGCAGATTAATTCGTTTAGCAAAGATATGAATTTCATTCTGGTATACCAGAACGAAATTACAACAGTCTATGGAGCAGTATAATCATGCATAACTCGCAAACGCAAAATTGGAATCAACTGAAATTTTGGGAATAAGCTTTTTTCGTGGATATCTATACTGAAAATTGTCATAAAAAGAGGATCATCAGTGCTATGATCACGAAATACTCCTTTAATGTTATTAAAAGGTTCTTACCAAAACCAAAACCCAAAATACAACCTGCTTCCAACGTTTAAAAAAAATTAATGTTTTGTGTTCGCTGGGTTAGGGCCTACTGCAAAAATGTATGTGTACAAATTGGAAAACACTTCAGATTTATTGTCCTGCTTTTTAAAAAAAAAAAATAAATAATAATAATAATAATTTCATTGTAGGCTGAAAAACTTCTCTCAGCCTATACCAACCGCGTGCAGTTAGGCCTATATGGCGTTTTAATTGAATTTAGGGCCTGCAAATATCGCAAAGCGCATTTTAATATAACATTTTTCTGCTAAATTGGATTGGTAGGCTATTGTTTTGTTAAAATAATTACACAAAAACAAATGATACGAGAAGCAATATTGTATAAATAAAGACAAAATGACAAACGTTTTCAACTGAGTGTTTTTAAGTTATTTGACAAGTTTATAATATTCATCATGTTCATGCTGTTTGTGTGGCCTATAAGATGTTGCGAAATGATATATAGGCCTAGGCCTATATTTAACATGTTAAATTAGGCCTATGATAAATTTTTTTTTTATAATTTCTTTAATTTAAAACAAAATCCTATACATTATAGTATATAATATTATCATCGTTTAATTATAATTATTATTTCGTTGTTATTTTTTAAATCGTAATCATAAAGAATAAATTAAGTCATGACATCCTGCTGCTGAATCATACTATCATATATCTGACTTTTGCAGTTCTGAGTTTGATCATGCTAATTATCGATTATCATGTCATCATTTTTGAGAGCTATTCAGCTATGATAGGCCTACATGTATGTTTCCAGTGCGTAAATTCTTATCCATGACAATCGTCGAACGATTTTACTTTGTATGAACTTTGAACTTTATTAAATCCTATGGTACCGGTATCTGATTTGTTGAGCCAGTCCCATAATCGTTGCTATGCATTGTTATCATGCAGGCAGACGCAAAACTGCTGATAGCCTATAATGTTGGCAACGTCGAATTTGCGACGGCGTTTTACAATATACTTTAATACAATCACCACCATGCGTACACATTCTCAGAATCACGTATTGACTTTATCCCTTTTTACATCAAGCGCACGTCCTTTTTCAGGTTGGATAGTAGCTGGATTTTGATTGGTTCACATGCCATGAGGTCATCGCGAGATGGCGTGTTTCTCACAAGAAGCCTAAAAAGTTTATTACGGGACGCTAAAGACGTGAAGTGGCAGTGTGAATTAGCGTCGGATATAACTATATCGGATATAACTATAACTATATCCGACATAATGTGCTTTAAATCCGACAATTTGTTCACACAGTCGGACTTAAATTACGTCGGTAATAGTATCGGATATAAGTGGCAGTGTGAATGAGCGTCGGATAAAAAAAAAATTACTATATCCGACGTAAGGTGCTTTAAATCCGAAAATTTAAGGCTGAAGATGACCAGGGTTAAGAGCTGTTAAGACCGATCGAAACGTTACGTCCGGTAATAGTAATTACATGTGGACATGCAGCACTATTGGGCTGTCGGATATAACTGGGAGTATATCACTCGCGCAATATTTTAAGCAGAGTCATAGGCGTAGATCCCGGGGGATGGGGGGGGGGGAGGGATAAATCCCCCTCCAATATGTTGTCAGGGGGATGGTCCATTCAATCACCCCCCCATGTTGACGCCTGATAATGTGTTTCTGACCAAATTAACCTCATATTTGCCCATTTTTTGCCCCCAGAGTGTAAATTTTCGCGCGCTTCGCGCGCAAAAATTCTACTTTTACACCATTATTTCATCAGTTTAGCTTCAAAATAGCAAAAATTTTCGCGCGCTTCGCGCACAATTGAACCAGAAACTTATTCTGTCGCCAAAAGGTGCTGGATTGACTATACTTGATTTTTTCCCAACTCACCCCCCCCCCCAATGTCAAAAAGAAATCTACGCCACTGAGCAGAGTAATTAGGGGGAGTGTCATAAAATGTAGGGAGTCACAACACAACATGACTACAGACAGTGTGTTTATTTTATTCCAAAAGACTGATGCCTGTTTGGGGGGGGGGGGTGCAAACGGTGGGGGCCATAAAATCTTTGCTGACGAAATAGGGGAGGTTGCAATTTTATTGAAGCCGACTTTTTGTAAATTTGGGACCCCCAAGAATAAGATAGCATGATGATGGGAGTCGTTGTTATTTTTTTATTTTTGTCATTTTTTCAAAGATGTCCACCATGTAGGGCCTACATGTATAAAATGCGATATCGAGCTATGTCTACTGTAAAATGGGACTACTTTGTGAAACTAAGATAATAATAATAATAATAATAATAACAATAATAATAATAATAATAATAATAATAATAATAATAATAATAATAATAATAATAATAATAGAACCTACATAAATACAAAATTGGTCTGAATTTTGGAACTTTTGAATTTGCATTTTTCTTACATGACATACCTACCGCATGGTCTGTATCTTTTTCTAAAGAGGGGAGTGTGTTGAAAGTGAAAAAATTTAAAATCGGGTTTCATTTTATGACCGGTAATAGGGATGTATGACCGGTAATAGGCTATATCGGACATAACACGTCGAACATACGCTGGCGAAGTTACGCAATTTATCGGATTAATTACCATAGCAATAGGTGAAAACAATTTTGAACATATAGATTGAATACAGTACTGGTCTTTTCAAAGATACTAATCTTACAGGTGCAAGTAATCATCATGATTCACCTATTGCTATGGTAGTTAATCCGATTATTACGTAACTTCGACAGCGTATAGCGCTATTGCCGACAAATGTGGACGCGCTAAGGGATTAGCGGATATATTTAATTCGATCGGACATAAGCCTAGATAAAATATTACCGGTAATAAGTGCATGTGTGAACACAGCTATACTGTAAATATGGCGGAGTACTCAAATTCATTCAACAAAACCATGATTACAAGCTATTGCAATCTACCGCGACAGCTCGTCTCACACACATAACAAATGCACTATACGATCAAATAGGTTGACGACAACGTTTGATTGAATGCACTGCATTGCGCCATGATTACGGTGAAGGACACCGGTTCAAATCCTTTGTATGGAGCCAATCAATAATTTCACGCACATCCTCTATTATTGCCCAATTATTGCCCGGGATGATTGCACACTGTAAAAGAGCTATTGTTATAATGTTTGATGAAATCGTGTTTAACTATTTGCTTAAGAACGGCACAATGCAGACAAAGCAGACAGATTTACTACATGTGGTACATGTACATATAGGGAATGTGTGCGAGTATTACCTAATTATAATAGGGGCGTATCCAAAAATGAATTCACACCCCTTTCAAATGTCGAGCCAAAGTGCAGGCCCTATGTTCATGCGCTGGATTTCAGAGGGGCGTAAGTTCATAACAGAAACAGCCATGCAGAAAATGAACAAGCGAACCGGGACGTAGGCTTACTTACAATAGAATATCGATCCACGGTCAAGACCTGAAAAGGCTATGAAACTTGGCTTAGCTCGTGCTCGGAGCTCGTGAGTCGGGGGGGTGTCATGAGAGGCGGCATGCCGGGGGGGGGGCACAAGCCGTTTTCGGCAATTTTCATAAGGATTTTATAAATTTCAAAATTTATTGGGGCACTTCGTCAAGCTACGCCCTGGAATATGTGTTGATTTTGAATTTATTATAGCCTTGATATCTTTGATGAAATAAATCAATGCTGCTATTCCCCTGATTACAATGTAATAGGGTACAACAATAACATCAACAACAATATCAAAAAGCAATTATTTGCAAATCGAATTTGGGAAGAATATTCAATAAGGCAAATACTTAGCATGCCTACAAATTTCTGAATTATATAAAGTGAAAAACAATCAATCACGATTCACTACAGTCAGCGAATCAATCAAATAAAACTAAAAAATAGAGGAGAAAGATAGAATAAAGAAATAGTGAAAAAGAGAGAGAAAGAGAGAGAAAGAAAAAGAACGACAAAGAAAGATAGAAAGAAAGAGAGAAAGAAAGAAAGAAAAAAAGAAAGAAAGAAATGAAAAAAGAAAAGGAGAAAGAAACGAGGAAAGAAAGGAAGTAAAAATGAGAAAAGAGAATAAAAAAGAAAATTCAGCCACACGGGGACTCGAACCCACAAAAATAGTTCATAACAGATTCCCAGTCCAACGCTCTATCCACTCGGCCATACATCGGCTTACGTAATTGCTCAATCTCGAAGGGGATATATAACTATAATTGGATGCAATTACTTGATTACAATCGCGTCCGCACAATGGCTCTTAGAATAAACACGCATATCGGACTGATGGAGGTAAAACCTCGTTTTTTGCAATACTAGCTTCAATTTGGAGTGAAAATCAAATGGGATAGCAATTGGCAGAATGTTGAAAAATAATGTAGGTATTTAGATGTCTAAATTAACGTCCCGTAATCAAGATATCGATAATTTCACAAAACAGTTTTTCTCAGGCAAGATTCTTGAAAATGTTCCCCAAAAACGGGCTTTTAAAATTTAATTGGTACTGTATTTGGTTCTTCCCCATGGCAACATTATTTCTTTAATCGATTTGTAGTACAATACAAAAAAGAGGAAAACAATCACTCGGCATGGTTTTATACGGGGCGCACATTTGAAAAAAAAACCTCATGGAACGCGTTTTTGATCTTGTGAACATGGTGCGTAAAACGGCTTTAAACGAAGGATTTTCAAATTTATTCTAAAAATTTGTATAAACACACAAGAAAAATGTTAAGCTACATCCAATGCACCAAAATTTCACTTGCTGCGATATTTGATTACTGAGAAAACTCTGTTTTAGAGAACAACTTTATACGTCTTTTATACGTTTTTTATACGTTTCTTCGTGTAACCTTAATTAATTGAAATTGCACAAACTACTTAATTATTTAATTGCTATATGATTCCTTGTTACTAAATAATCATGGATTTCAGTTTGTAAATCAACATAATAGGGAAAACAACCATGTCATAAAACTGTGCTGGACCACAGATATTGGTGGCTGGACACTTTCCATACTTTTGTAAGGCTCCATGATGCAGGCATGGTCCATGGCAAAGGCGATTCGACCTTTGTGGCATTAAACCCAGTTAACAGGAAATTAATCCAGTAAATCGATTCAGTAAAGCAAATAAGCTCATGCATTCGATCACTAACGGCAACCAGCTTCGGTCGATTACCCCAGCTGCAGCGTGTGTAAACTCTAATTTGCATAGGGGCTTTACGTGAAATTATTGATTGGCTCCAAACAAAGGATTTGAACCGGTGCACGTAATCATGGCGCAGTGCAGTCCATTCAATCAAATGTTGTCATCAACCTATTTGATCGCAGTGCATTGTTATGTGTGTGAGACGAACTGTCGCGGTTGATTGCAATCAAACAAACGATGTCTTATGTATTACTTTGTTCCGTGATAAAAATCGTGATGTTTTATTTAATCACTCTCGAAAAATGTATTTCTTTTGTAGGCCTATTACTTTGTTTTGTGATGAAAATCGTGATGTTTTATTTCATCACGCTTTAAAACAAACGATTTCTCATGTATTACTTTGTTTCGTGATGACAATTTTGATGTTTTATTTCATCACTCACGAAAAATTGATTTCTTATGTATTACTTTGTTTCGGGATGAAAATCGTGATGTTTTATTTCATCATCACGCTCTAAAACAAACGATTTCTTATGCATTATATTTGTTTTGTGATGAAAATCGTGATGTTTTATTTCATCACGCTCTAAACAATAATTATAGTTACATGCATTTCAAGAAAAAATCTTATTAAAACGGTAGGCCCTATGTTGTTTAGAAAAAATGTAGAAAGTGATGATGATGATGATGTCGATGATGATGATGATGATGATGATGATGATGATGATGATGTCTCCAAAAGTGTCCCGGTTTGTTTTTCTTGCCCTAAATCGTGCGTATCTATTAATAAGGCACTTCAATAATCAATAATCAGTCCCGTGACGGCCTCCACTAACTAGCTACTAACTTGGGTTTATGGGCGCTGATATTTCATGTTCACTGTCACTTATTTATCAGAAAAGTGCGACCCTTTGTCAATCACCTACAGTACCCAATTTCGGCATACTATATAAGAAACTCATCATGATGATTGCCAGAGAATAGTTAAAATGTAGCTTGTACCGTTTTTTTGTGGCATCCTTCAGAAGTGAGCGGTCCGATACCAATATTTTCGGTCAAATCTCCATTCAATTAACACGGGGAGTTGGCTAGCTATGCCTTGCCCTCACTCATATTTTACAAAAGTGCGACTATTTCTGAACATCTAACCTAGCTGTAATTTTAGGTCATGTTAGAGAAATATATTTGCTAGAAGTTTGGAGAATAGCTAACATATTGGCTGGTTATTTTTCACACAGTGATGTTAACTAGGCAAGTGCCCATTCTTCCAACGTACATCATTTGTAGGGGTCACGCGTCAATGGTGAGAGCACTGTGTATTGTGTATAGGAAAACGGACAGTAACTGCAGTATGCTGTGTCCACACCTCCGTGTCCACATACCAAGGACCTAATCAGCTGAATTAACCATAAAAGAAATTAGCAGCAGCGTATAGACCTTATTTCGTATCAAATTAGAACATGTAGAAAGGACTGAAGAACCATGCTTTCTATAAAGTCTAAAACAAGTTGTAAACATTGTCATCTTCCTAAACAAACAAAACAGAACATTTAATTTTCTCAAGTAAAATGTCACAACTCCAACCTATTGGGGTACACACCTTGAGACGCGTGGCCTTAGGTAAAGTTAGTAATGTCATTAAAATTAGTACGTACCATGTAGATATATAATCACGAGGTGCAGAGCTTTGCTGATTATGTTAAGTATGTGATGAATTATCTCGTATTGAAAGATAATACCGTAGAATTCAATCTGCAAACATGTGTGCCTCTATTGAGTATTCGAAAGAGACGAAAGGCAGATACCCTCACCGAGATATTATTTGGAGTTTGAGCAATTATATTACTGATGCAGGTACTAGGTGGCTGTGCAAACATGTAAAGTCTGCACAAAAAGTATCGCAGCTGTTATAAATACACCTATAGCTTCAGAACTAATAATTGTTTCCACAATATTTCTGCACAGAAAGAAGGATGATTTATTTACGCGCATTTTGATATTTTGTCCAATGTCGTGCAATATTAACAACACAGTAGTGCTTTTAAAGAAAAATACCCGAATTTAAAAGTTGCAATTTACAGCGATTAACGGTTATTACGCAAGCATTGTGGCACGTTAAACCCTTCTTTATCTTCGCGCTGACTTCAAATCAATACAAATAGCGGCAACTTTAAATTTGGGCATTTTTCTTCAAAAACACTGAGCAGTGTTTTATTAATATTTGACGAAATTGGACAAAGTGGGTATCAAAATGTGCGTAAATTAATCCTCCTTCATTCTATGTTGAAATATTGTTAACACAATTATTAGTTCTGACGCTATAATGTATTTATAACAGCTGCGTTACCCCAATGCAGTGTCTATTTTATTGTTTTTGTTTTCTATAGAAGCATATGTGAGTGCAGAAAGTCGAAATGCAATAGCTGCCTTTTGTCGTGTAAACTATGTAACACTACTAAGGTGTCAAGTCTGAAGGTGGTGGGACTTGATGCTCGAGGTGCAATCTCAAGCCAACTTCACCGTGCCTTCCAGGACCAACTTTAAATCATGTGATGAAAAATCTCAAACTCGATGCCTAAATGATATTAACATTATTATGATTAGTAGAATTAACTTTTGCAAAACATTAAAGTGTTATTTTTCAATAATATATTGATTTAGATAATGAAAATCGATTCTTTTTTTGGCCGCTTCGACCAACAATGCCACATCTACCCTTAAATGGGTGCACAGACATAATATTAAGTAGAACCCAAGCATCTGCTTGGCGGTCATGCAACTGAGTAAATCGGTGACAGCGATGGATAAAATACACACAACGGAACTAAACGACTTAAACTTAGTTTGGTTGAAAACGTAGAAAACGAGTATGTTTCCATGTACGCCGACCATGATGCAGTCATGTCTACAGTAGAATTCACCACGACCTTTGCAGGACTTAAACCCAATTAAAAGCTATTAAACCAAGATAACACTCATTGAAAACAGCTCAACTGATTAAATCAGATCTTCTCTGGTTGTGTACATGTATCTGTTTTACAGTACATGTGCGGTATCGCAATGAGCTGGTATTATAGTTTCAGTTGGGTAACCGATTATAAAGGAAACGCAAGGTAACACTGGTATGTGGACCTTTGTTCACGAAATGAGACAATGGTCTGCTTATTGTTAACCAGCATTCTTGAAAATGAGCAACATAATGATTGTTGACTTAACACGGTTTGGAAATAATTTCTTCATATTTTTTGGTGTTATCTGTCGTTTACATATCCTTCCTAAAACACAAAAGTGCGAATACTTCCAAACACCTAAATTAGCTAAAAATTAGGACATGTTACAAAACTATATTTTCTAGAATTTCATAGAATACTTTAAATCTAGCTTGTACCGTTTTTTTGTGGCATCCTTCAGAACGGAGCAGTCCGTTACCAATATTATCGGTCAAATCTCCATTCAATTAACACAGGGAGTTGGCTAGCTATGAGCTAGCTATGCCTTGCCCTCACTCATATTTTACCAAAGTGCGACTATTTCTGAACATCTAACCTAGCTGTAATTTTAGGTCATGTTAGAGAAATATATTTGCTAGAAGTGTGGAGAATACTTTAAATATTGGCAGGTTATTTTTCACACAGTGATGTTAACTAGGCAATGCCTATACTTCTAACATAAACTATTTGTAAAGGTCGCGCGTCAATGGTGAGATCACTGTGTATTGTGTATAGGAAAACGGACAGTAACTGCAGTATGCTATAAAAAGAATAGCCACAAAATAATATTAATTGCTTCTGTCACGGCGATCATTGCCTCATTTCAAATATATAGTTTTAGTTTTGGTTTTGGTTTTGGTCACGTGGTTTCCTATTGTCCTGCCTAACCACTTGAATCATAAGATATCGAACTCATTGTTTCTACCTTTTGTTTAAAACCGAACATTTGTGTCAGTCAGTTTCGGTTTTGGTTTCAGTTTCTTATAAGTGGTGTGGATCGTAAAATTATTTGATTTGAAGATACCTACTCTAAGTATACAAAAGAAATGTTTAAATTTCGCAGTGCAATATTCACGAGCAGAGAAGTCGAACAAAGCAGTCTACATTTGAAAGCATTGATTTAGTTTGAAAGCATTGACTTGAGACTACGAATTAGCCTAAGCTGATTTCACTGTGAAAATATATAGACCATCGAAATATTTCCACAGACATTACAATAGGCACTTGACAGATTATAGAGAGAGAGAGAGAGAGAGATAGAAGAGATCGCCAGGGAAAGAGGGTAGGTGTGTGTGGGTGGGGGAGGGGTAAGGGAAAGGGAGAAAGAGAAACAGAGGGGAGAGAGCATTGGAAGTGGGAAGGGAAGGAGGGGGAGAGGGGGCTCAAGAGTGGAGTGGAATAATAGGGAAGATTCGATATCGAGTGTGGGGAGGGGGAGGGAGGAGGTTATATATAGGTGGCGGAGGGAACATAGGTAAGAGGTATGGGTTGTGCTTTCCGGGGAATAATCTAATTCATAATCAAATCATCTACATCATCATGCATCGTTTATATTTCAGACAAATAAACAAAAACACCCCACCCTCAATATATGCACATGATGTCTATGCATAACTTGGGTGTAATTTTATGGTGTCATGGAAGTGTGCCATCTACGGCAGAGAGCATCAAAAGTCGTCCGCGTTGATAGATATCGATAATGAAAATGTTAGCACAATAGGCTATTATATACGTATGGTTATAGGCCTTTATACTTTTGATTATATATACCCTCTTGTGTCCTCCCAGCACAATAGTGTTATGATTGCATACCAGTTCATCTCCACATTTTAATCCCTTGATTTTTGGTTTCTGAACAATAGAGAAACCAAAACTATATATTTGAAATGAGGGATTGTCGCCAAGTTTCCACCAAATTTTGTACACAAATTGAAATATTACACAACCGGTAGTAATTCCCTGGCACGAACACAATGCAATACTTGATTTCATAACAGAGTTCTGTTTAATAAAAGAAACGACTCAAAGCATGTACGATGCGCGATGCAGTTCTCGTGCAAACATCACAGAAAAATATAATATAAATTCATAGAAATAAATATATTGCCCGAAATTATGATAATCTGGGAAAAGTTAGTTTTACCAGCTCGGTAAAGTTCAATAATTTGCGCCTTACCAATCAATAGGTACTTGGTTAGTGAAACCGAGTGCAGCTACGAAAGTGAGTGGTTTTATTCAAATGATTGTCACTTGAGTTTGCAATGAGCAATTGCAACACTTCTTTTTTTAAATTGATTTAGACGTGCTCCTTCTAATGACATTTTCATTTACAACGGATTCCTTATATATCTGTACACTCAGAACGCTACGGAATAGATGGCTATTGTTATACGAGACTCACTCAGTCATTTAAGGGTAGACTAGGTATTGTTGGTTGAAGCAGCCAAAAAAAAATCGATTTCATTATCAAAATCAATATATTATTGAAAAATAACACATTGATCTTTTGTAAAAGTTCATTCTACCAGAGAAGATGTAAGAAAAACGAGGTTGATCCAGCTATCCTTAAACAAAATATGTGTGAGACCGCCCATTTAAAGTAAATGATGAATCACATTATTTAGTCGCTTTACAATAGAATACCACAATGGGGTTTGAACCAGGGATGGGTGTGATAGACAAATCTGTAATTTGACGCTTCAAATCGATATATTTCCGAAGAAATCTTGAAAAAACCACCTTGTTAGAGACACGGGAGTTGTGGGTAGTCATAGAACGAAATCGGGATAAATTCGGAAGACTTCCCCCAAGTACCAATTCGTCCACAACAAATACATCGAATATATCAAACTATAGATGGCGCTTAAATGATATAAAACAAAAAACAAAAATAA
Organism: Amphiura filiformis; assembly: GCF_039555335.1. Taxonomy (NCBI): domain Eukaryota; kingdom Metazoa; phylum Echinodermata; class Ophiuroidea; order Amphilepidida; family Amphiuridae; genus Amphiura; species Amphiura filiformis. Next base: position 36,074,906 of record NC_092638.1, on the reverse strand, counting down.
AGAAATACACAAGGGGTGAAATAAATAAGAAAACATGACCTATATTGTCAAGCATGATACGAAGAATGTGAAAAACTATGAGAGCACCTCCCCCATTAAAAAAATTAGTTAAAAATAAAACAAAGAATTATCATAAATATGTGAAAATGTGCATGATATACCTAAAAATAAAGAAATAATTAAGCGAAATAAATACAGCATGAGCTATCTTGTCAAGAATGATAATGGGCGCAGTGATATGTAATGTTCTTTAAGATTAATTAGTATGAATGATCGGTATAAAAGTGTACAGGGGCGAACTGGTTGTCAGTGCTACGGCGAAACACTTCCTGTTTAGATCGGGACATGCACTTTTGTCTCGGCCGTGGAATTGTTTTGGGATGCCTGACCAGAATGCAATTCACGCGTACCAACGTATTGGCTTGCTAATTATGCTAATTATTCACATTATTCACACTGAAATCGTTCCCGTTTTCTCACATAGATGCATAAAGAGGAAATATTATTTGACATTGTTTATAAGTTTGAAGAGAATCCATATCCTAAACCGATAGGGTTGCCCCCCTTTAATTTGAAACGCTACGATGTGCCATGTGCCATGTTTTTATCCGACATTACTGAAAAAAATATTGTTTTTTATTTGACCGAGAAAATTAATTTCAAAGCACAGAGGATGGTCACTGGCGTACTGAGTGTGTAGTTACAGGCCCTCAAACATGAAATTATTTCTTTTTGAATCAGTTTGTAGTGACGAGATAGCTAAGTACATGTACCATATAATCTTGATAAGAGTCTTATTTGAAATTGGTCGGCTGCATTCCATAGTGGCGTATAGTGTTGTTTTGGGCAAGGACTACAACTACTGCACTTGAAATTTTATTTCAACACCAACAACAGTTGTGGTGTTACAGTCAAAAATGAGGGAAAACCAATATCTGATCAATATATCAATAACTACTTGCCTTGAGTTGCTGAATGCTCAGTGCAGTAGTTGTTGTCCATGCCCTTTAATACACATATCTTACTTGTCTCCAATGCGCTATAATTTTTGAGAAAAATGCAAAAATGGGCACAAAATTGGCCAGGGGTGTAGTACCCCCTTAAATGAAAGAGCACACTTATATTGCCATATACTAGATTCACTAGAATGAGCAATGGCAAATTCTCTTTAAATTGCAAATCTTGTGCAAAAAGTTACTAATTTAGTTCGCCTGTTTTGTCATACGGTTGTAAATTCAATGAACAATGACTTTGCTAAAGAGCGCTTACAAGTTGATATGAATCAGGGGTTAGCTCAGTGACCTGAGGGGAAAACTGACAAAATTAGCTTTTTTCACTGATGATAAAAGTTTAATGTGTTTTCTTCTTCAGAATTGTTTTCTCTTAATGTATTGTAGATGTTAAATTCAAGTGATTATTTACAGTCTTTTGAAAACAATCAATAACACTTGCAAAACAATCATACTGGAATAGAAGAGGCAGAAGTAAGTCAAATTAAGTCAATGCCACTAATGTGAGAAAGCAAAGCCTCGCTTTTACGGTCAGTTTTGATGTTGTTCTTTACAGAAGATGATACAAATTATAAGCCTGGGGAGGGCTAAATTAGGGGAGGGGGGATTTGATGTCAAGCCATGTCATTTTTGGCACACTGGTAAGGTCTTTGTATTTGGTGCGAAAGGTCCCGGGTTCAAATTCACACATAACCAAAAAAAGAAAATCAAACCCGCTCTCCCTGTGGCTCATTTGGTAAAGGTGGGACAGATAAACCGTGATAAAAGACCTCGATACAGTCGGTGTTGGCTACTCCCATGCAATAACCTCCAACCCGATCTAGTTCCCTCATAATTGTGATTTATTCCGTATTCAATACGTAGAAAAGATTTAGGGGAGTAGATCGAGATTCAGGTTTCTGTCTCTTCCATGGCAGAGATTCATGGCTTCCCATCATGCATTATCCCAGTGTTTCTATATTAACCAGTGTATAAAATTAAGTGTTGAAAGATTATAATAAGCCCAATCGGCATTGTAACTTCCGTTTTTTGAGAGCAGTTTTGGGACACTTTTGCGACACCTCTGACATATCGGGGAAACTACTGTAATTATTATTAAGTAATTTATTATTGTAATAATGTTATCATTAAAAACATTTAAATAGTTAATTTATAAAATAAACATGTTTTTTTTTTGGTTTGTTTTTATTCTTGTTAAACATTTTTAATTATATTTTGTATGCACAAAAACAGAGGGCAAAGTGTCCCAAAACTGTCCCACAATGCATTGCAAACTTCCAATGCCGATTTGGCTTATTGAAGACCAAATTAAAAAGACTAGTTTGCGTATGACGTCCTGTCAACCAGACCAAAATGCCGTACTGCACAGGTCAGCAACCAGTCACGCCGCGCCTTTGCACTGACGTCAGACGCAAACTAGTCTTTTTAAGGGACGATTGTTCGATTGTGCTGTCTAACAATCACGCTAGCGTTGAGTGCCTTCGCGTATACGCGATAGAGCGTTGCGTGCCTTCGCGATTACGGGACAGACCGTAAAAATACGCGGTAAGTGCGTAGCAGTTTTGCATGTCATGGAACAATCGACCTTCATTATCGGGTGACTGCTTGTACGCAGTCTGTTATCTTTTTCGTCCATGAGCAACATTATTATACCTAGGTTCCATGTGTGATTTAGCGAAATTTCACCAATGCATCATGGGAAAGTATCATTTAAATCAGTTTTACTGACAGCTGGATTATTTTATTTGATTACATCGCAATTGTTTTTAAAGTGTTGTCACAAAAAGCATTAACAAGCAGTCACAAACAGACAACAGGAAAAATTACGAAAAAAAGCAAAAACAAATCAAAGTAACAATCAGAATAACAAATTGAAACGCCCACTCCTCTATATATAATTTCTGCTCATAAGTTTCAGTGTTTTGAGCATTGAACTTTTGCTCTCTATTCTTATCTCATGAAAGACCAATATGATATTTGCAGTATAAAATCACCCGGAAAGATCATGTATAGTAAGGATATTGTTATTTTCTTGACCATTCTTTATCCACATTTTCTTTTACAAAACTAAAAATTATTCTATCAAAAGGAAAAGATGTTTCTGCTCCTTTATGCAAATTATTAGGTATTCTAAAGGGGCACTATATAAGGCATTTCCTTCATATTATGTTTGGCTGCCAAAGGGTATTTCTCGACTAGAACGGTTACCGCATCATAGCTGAACCCCGGGAGTTTGGCAATAATGTATATTGTGGGATACCATTGTCACACGTTACGAGTTTTTTCTTTCATGATACACCATTCGGGGGTCACGCTTTTGTTTTTATTTAAGAAATTTAATGTACAAAAGACAACAAATGTGAGACGGGTCTATTAAAGAAACATTTAAGTCTTATGAGAGGGGGAATATTTTATTGTATTTTTTTACTTTTTTTCTTTTTAATTTGACACCACTCGGTATTTGACATACCCTTGGTATTTCGAGATACGAAAAGGATCCCAAATATGAATATTGACCTGGGTTTTATAAGAAGTGTTAGCCCCAGTGAGGAAATTATTTTTATTATATTCTTTACTCTTTTCTCTTTTATTTGAGACCACTCTTGGGGTCATATCTTCTGGACATTTCGCGCTATGAAAAGGACTCAAAATATGAATATTGACCCGGGTCTTATAATGAGTGTCAACCCTGGATATGGAATAATTTTTTTATTATTCTTTACTTTTTTCTCTTTCATTTGATACCACTTGGGTGGTTATATCTTCTTGGTATTTGTAGATATGTCCATTTAAGACCGAAATGTGAGTGAATAAGTATGTTAGATAGGCTATAGGTTGATACCATTTCATGGTTCAGCAAAAAGTATGATTTCTGCTTACGTCAAATATTTCCGTAGAAAGAAAATCGGGGAGAACAGAAACAATTGCCTTCAATGGAAACGTACACTGTTAGAAATTCATCTTACGTTATGTAAAAAAAAACCTACCATATAAACGAGATTATGTATTTATTTTACATAGGTATGCAAGAAATCATCAAAACGTATGAGTCGCTAGGTATAAATACGTCGCTAGGTCTAAATACTCGGGGAAAATATCAGCTATTTTACTTAATTCAAACCTGTACACATTTACCAGCAATGTAATTTTGAATATGTGTGTTTCAACATGTAAAACGTTTATTAATGTTTAAAGAGACGTCTCCCATGGGTGACCATCCATTTAGTAACTTAAATGACATTTTTGATGGAGTTTTATATATAGTACTATCTTTATCATGCCTTTTGATTAATTTGTCTCATTGTATATTGTATAAAGTTCATAATAAATCTTCCATTGGTGACAATGCATTTCGTAAAATATATTGCACTTTTATAAAGAGTATATATATTTTTAGAATACCTTTTGACTAATTTGTTCCTTTTGTCACATAGTATAATCTTCATAAAAAAAACCGTTTTCCATGGGTGAAAAACCCCTCCAGAATAACAATCAGAATAACAAACTAAAACGCCCACTCCTCTACAAAGTTTCAGTGTTTCGGGCATTGAACTTTAAAGACTTTTGCTCTCTATTCTTATCTCGTGAAAGACCAATATGATATTTGCAGTATAAAATCACCCAGAATGATCATGTATAGTAAGGATATTGTTATTTTTGCTTTATCATTTTTCATCCATATTTTCTTTCACAAAACTAAAAAAATATTATATCAAAAGGAAAAGAAGTTTTTGCTCCTTATTTTTATCGAGGTTTAATTTCATATATTTTTGGCCAAAAAAGCAAATTATTAGGTATAATAAAAGGGCACTATGTAAGGCCTTTCCCTTCTTATATTATTTTTGGCTGCCAGCAATAACTGTATTTCTCGACCTTTCGCTCAATGGTGGAGAAATCATTCTCATTGGAATTCCGACAACAAAAAAAAAACTAGAACGGTTACCGCATCATTACTGAATCACGGGGCTTCGGCAGTATATCTTTCATTTGACACCACTAGGGGGTCTTTTCAAGTCAAGTCAAGTAACATAATACTTTATTAGATCGATCCATAATAATAATGCACAGAAGTTTTTCACTCCAAATGAATATCTAACAGCCAGACAAAAATTTTTCAGTTACTTTTCCCGGGAGGAAACTCGCAGGAGAGTCAAAAGCACGAGATTAGCTACTGAAATGTCATCATCATGTTCTGCTGAAGAAGAAATGACCATTAAAATGCTGCATGAAATTGTTGCTAATTTTCTGTCATTCAAGCATACCCTGTTCATTGATGACATGAATTTGTGCGAGATTGTGAAAAGAAACCAGCTAACTACAGCTGTAACTAAAATTAAGTTACCAAGACTGAAGGAGATTTGTGAACACTTTAGCATTGATACTTCGGGGTAAAGCAGTATAAGAAATCACCATAATTATGTTGATATAACACGGTTGTTTCACAGCATTTTTAAAGCTTTTCGGATATAAAATGTATCTATTTATGACAAGATTGGTGGCGCTATTTAGTTACTGGAAATTACTCTTTGAGGCTTTTGATACAAACAATTCCTTTTATTTTTTGACAAAATATGTTTATAAAATTTCTTTGTTCCTTGTTTGACCTATTCCACCTGTTTTAATGGCAGTTTTGATTACATACCCTTTGTAAATCAAGAAATATGATTTATGATAAATAGCGCCACCTATAGTTTGCATTTACTTAATAATGAAGCCAATTCTATATACATCAAACCACTGTGAATTGAACAATTGAACTGAAAATGTACCTGTTTCAAGTAGAAGCAGAGGATTAGTATTCATAGTACCTTTGACTTGATGTGCATTTTCTTAGCCAATTTGAAATTGTCATAACTGTTCTCCAAAATTAAAAGTGATACATTATTGCAGTTGCAACTGGACATGTGGTGAGGTGGTGTGTGGGATTACTTTGGGGTGAATGTGGGGTGTATGGGTTGTATGATCCAAAACTTTAGCTTGAAAAGGAGCTGAGAAATGGACCCTACATTGCTATGTAATGCTCCTGTTACAGTAACACCAGTAGTTTATGGTAACACTGACCATTAGAGGCGGGCTACTTTAATCTAAGAATTTTATTGGGTTTGCATTACGATATAATGCCTAATAATATTTGGTTGCATAGTGGCTGAAGTGAACATATAGCAACACCTTTCTAAATTGTGGCTATAAGGTGTCTTTTTAAAGTTGCAAATGTATCCATATTTCACTATTAACTCCAGTTATTGCATCAATCCATGCGGTTTATGGTAGTGATTTTCATGTCATTAAAACCATTACTATAACATTTGCTGCGGAGGACGCCTTCAATATTTTTCAAAATTCTACTTTTTTACACGATTGTAATATACTTTATTAAACTAACATGCTCTGCAAAAATCAAAACTTTAGGCGCTGTAGTTTTGTCAAAATTCGTGATTTTGAATAAAACGCAGGAACCGTCGTCTTATTATTACGATGGAAATATTAGTCGAACGCGTAGACGATGTTCACATCACAGTACGTACTGGATAGAAGGAAGTTTTTTTCCGAACTCAAATTAAAAGCTTAAATTTACATAAGTAAGTGTTTTTATGTTAACCAAATTTAACCTTAATTGATCATTCCACAAAAAATATTTTAGGGATGTGTACTGTTTTTAAAACTGGTAAAAAGCTGGTAATATCCACATTTTACTATTGAACGCCAGCTATGGCAACACCATGTGGTTTAGAACAGCACTGGCCATCACATTTGATCAAATTGAATATGAAATTAACTTTCTTTCTAATAAATGTTCCTTGTGAAGGTGAAATTACACGATATCTTTGTTAAACGATTCAATCTGCAAGAATTTCTTTTGCTGTGGATCACGAAAAGCCCTTTTAAGGTAAGACTTGTGTGGAATTTCGAAAAAATCTGGCAACACTGCATAGAAAAACGTATTTCCCCAAGTTCATAATTTAGAATTTTTATAAGACCAATGTCTCATCTGAACATAATGTGGTTGGCGATTATTTGCATACCTTCAATGCAGCATCTAAGCATGGATCTTTTATATCGATGGAAACACACTAGATTACGTAACGCATTGTTCCTTTGTGCCAATTTGATTTGCCGACAATCTATTCATCGAGATGTACCTTTTGTTCAGATCAAAAGTGTTCCGCCATTAAATCGGTAACTGACCTGACAGCGTATTATCGCTTTACAAGGCCGGGTACTGTCAATAAGTGATCAAAAGAAAGTCATGTGAAAGCGCCCACTTAAGCAAGAGGTACCCTTTGTTGTCATACAGCCCACGGGTGTGATTGAGCCTTCGCCAGCACACAAAAGCACACTTTACTTAATTTAGGCGCCTCATTTAAATAAATTGAACAGCGTTGCTGATCGATTACCCGTATCAACACGGCGTGGCTGCCAGGTATATAGGTCCGTGTCTATCGTGTCACTTTCTATTAATTAACTATTTCGCAGTATAGGTTGTTATCGTGCAGTAAATTCAAAATGAGAATTCTTTCAAAACGATGAGAATTGGACAAAAGTATGAGAATTTGAAATTTTCTCATTCATATAAAATTTTCTCATCAAAATGAATGAGAAATATTAATTATCGTGTCAACAACCTGTCACAAGTGGTTAATTTTCACATTTAAAACAATGTAACAGGTGGTTGACACGTTAATTGGTATTTCTCATTCATTTGAATGAGAAATTTTTACATGAATGAGAAAATTTTAAATTCTCATACTTTTGTCCAATTCTCATCGTTTTGAAAGAATACTCATTTTGAATTTTCCACTAGTGGTGGTTATAGGTCTATTCAGTAAAGTCAAATGGGTTTCTTAATATGTGATGCGATCAAGCAAAATCAGTCGGAACTCGGAAATATTAAATTTTCAGGTTCTTGCAGGATAGTATAAAGCATTTACAAAGCTGCATTTTGCAGAAAACCCCACTGAAATTGAACAACCAGTTCCAAAGATATGAGCAATTAAAGAATTTCCAAAACTACAAGAAACAAAAGGAAATATTATCTTTGTTTGGCTGTATCTAAAATCAATATTTCCGAGTTCCGACTGATTTTGCTTGATCGCATCACATATTACGAATATCTATTTTAAAAGCCAGTGGCTTCTCTCTAATGGGCTATCGCGATTGGAGGGGAGAAATAAGAAAGAATAAGTGCAGAGAAAGGAAAAGAAAGGAATGAATAAAGAAAATAATTATTATTATCATAAAAACTAAACACATAATACTTAACAGCACTAGGCAGCCATTCAATGATGCCAAAACCTTTACGCGTTACGTAATTAAAACACTCAGTCAGATGTATTTCACACCTGCCAAACACATGTCACCCAATTTTGATTGGTAACATTTTCCAATATGTCAGCGCTCTAATCGGACACAATAGAACAATAAACACTGCAATGCGTTGCATCTAAGTATCCACCTATTCATATCTTGTAAAGAAAATATACGCTGTCGAAGTGATCATGTTACATGATTAATTACCATAGCAATAGATGAATACATTTGTTGAATAGATTGCCATGCACTACAACGTTCACGCGGTACCTATGCATTGAGCCATGATGTCAAAGAAATGCTAATCACTCGCACCTTCAAGATTACAGTGCAACAGGGCATAAATGCCTAAAACTGCAATTTTGGACAGATTGACACGTAATTTAAAATCTAGATTAAAGTGAAAGATGTCACATACAACATTTTTTGATCAACGTTTTCGTACATTTTCATATAATTAGCATAATTAAAAGAAATGTATGAAAAAAGGGAATTTATTTTTTTATCGTCAAAAATGAATGTTATAAGAATTAAACTTACAAGAAATATTGACTCTTGTCAAATCCTACCATTGTGTCAGAGAATATCTGCATATTTGTATTAATTTTTTTAAATTAATGGACATAATTCATTAATTAATAAATATTTTAATGATTTACCATGATTCCAAACATGTCAAGCAATATGTCAAATTAAAGCTAATGAAATGCTATATAAATTGATCAGAGCACATTATATTCCAAATTTTTGCTATACACGCACAAGAGCTGTACTTTTAAAATCCGCGCCTAATCAATAATGAGTCTTTCACTCCATTGTTAAAGTACTGTACACCCTGTAGCATTATGGAGTGACCAGGTCCTAGAGTGTGATGGTTTTGTAGCAGATGACACTGTTCATTCAAGCCTATCAAGGTCAGTTATTAGCCACTTGCTGAATGGCTGGGTATTATCAGCTAACAAAGAGATGCCTTATGCAGCTGCCAATCACAGTAGAGGTTTGATAACATTTTGTTAAAAACCCAAAAGTGATATAAGGACAAAGCTGCGCATGTTGGTACTTGATTGTTTAGATTCCTATATGTTAAAAATCCCTTGTAGGAGTATTGTTTTATGTGTAGTGTACATTGTTCATAAATTATATAGCTTTCAAATTTTGGGCATTTATGCTCTATTGCACTGCAGTATCTTTGAAAAGAGCGGTACGCAGGTGATGAGTACGCAGACGTACGCAGGTGATGAGTGCATCCTGCTTGTAGTGAAGGGCGATCTATTCAAAAATGGTAGTTATTCACAGCGTATTATATGTACGTTCTATATATTAGTAACGCGGGTTTCAAAACTTGACAATTTGACTGCTTAAAAATGCAAATATGGCAAAAATATCCATAATATGGCTATTACAATGGCAACGAGCATATTTTCCGAAATTTATTTTATGTGTGTTTGAGGTAACGGTCCATCAAATATGAAAAAATTTATTTTTTGACCTTATTCTCGAAAATAACAGACAGTTCCTCTTAAATATTTAATTACTTTTTAATTACACCAAACTACTACATTCTGAGAACCATTTTGTGGTTGCAACATTCGTTTTGGAATGTATGATACAATTTACAAGGGCTCAGTACAAAACTAACATTTTAAAATAACATTTACAAGGGTAAATAATATCTTGGCATCATGGCACAACTTTCTCTTCCGTTACAACTTTCACTCTCAGCTAATTGACGCAAACATATTTCTTTTAAGTATTTACTTTGTTATCGCATCCTTTCAAATATAATAATACAATAAAAGAATAAAAGCTAGCAGCGCATTAAAACTTTGAAGTTAGTGACCGTAAGATGTTTTTAATCCCTACTTTGTTGAGCGAAGTGCAATAAATACGTATCCTGTTTATAGTAAGTCTCCTTATAATAAAATATTAAGAAATCCATTTTTCGTTTCATCATCGGATTTTCAACGTGTTTGCTTTGTGTGCGCACCTAATTGCATGGTCAACTGGATCGTACGTCAAACAGATCCTAGAGAGAAAGACAGTTTATAATCTAATGTTTTGCGTGCGATTCGCGACAAATAGTACCCAACTTGGGTTGTTTCAGATAAATTACTCCCCCCACGCCATTTAAAATTTAGAAACTTCACATATTCGGAATCCACAATAATGATTCAGTTATCCAGAAATGCATTTCTCAAAAGTGCAATATTTTTGTATGTGTGATAGCTCTGAAAAGAGTCACGCTGAATAAACAATCCATGATACAGTCATGTCTACAGTATAATTCACCACGGCCTTTGCAGGACTTAAACCCCATTAACAGCTATTAAACCAAGATAACACTCATTGAAAATAGCTCAACTATGTTACATTAGATCTTCTCTGGTTAATTCCACACTGCACTTGTTTCTGTTTTACCTGTGAGGTATTGGAATGAGCTGGTATTATAGTTTCAGTTGGGTAACCGATTATACAGCAAACGCAAGGTAACAATACTGTGCGCGCCATTTTTACGAAATGAGACAATAGTGTGCATATTGTTAACTAGCATTCTTGAAAATGAGGAACATAATGGTTGTAGACCGTAACACGGTTTGGAAATAATTTCGTCATATTTTTAGGTGTTATTTGTCGTTTACATATCCTTCCTAAAACACCAAAGTGAAAATATTTCCAAACACCTAAATTAGCTAAAAATTTAGGACATGTTACAAAACTTTATTTTCTAGAATTTCAGAAGAGTACTTTGGGTCCAAATTTCGACCCCACTACTCCAACTTTAAATGGCTGCCACAAAAAATCCGTAAGAGCTACAGACCTCAAATTTGCAGGTTTTTAATATTTGTACAGGTACAACATATGACTAAAATATAAAGCAAATCTGAGGGGGTCAGGTGGGGCGCCTCCTTGATTTCATATGGAGTGACCCAAAGATGTTGCTATGTTCACTTCCGCCACTATTCAATCAAATATTATTAGGCATTATACCGTAATACAAACCCAACAAAATTCATAAATTAAAGTAACTCTTCTTTTTAAAGTAACTCTAATAGTCAGTCAGTGCATAATGTGTGTACATGTCGAGAGAGCGATGTTCAGTGTAGGTCTACGTACAATGTGTACGTAAATGGATTGAAAAAAACTAACTTGGGCTGTACCTCCGAGTTTTGGAATTTAGGCTTGAAACCCCCGTTGAAGCCGTGAACTGACGAAGCACTGTATTTTGCAGAAAGAAAGAAAGAAAGAAAGAAAGAAAAGAAAGAAAGAAAAAAAGAAAAAAGAAAGAAAGCCCCAATCCTATTGACCCACTCATATTTTTAAGCAATTATTGTGTAGGTCGCGCGCATCTTAAACAATAAACGTTTAAAACCTTTTAAACAGCTAGTGGTTTAAAGTCTTAAACAGCCAGTTGTTTAAAGCATTAGAGCATTTTATTGGTTAAAAAGTTTTAAACAGTGGCATAGTTTAAGGCCTTTATTATTAGAAGAGAGGGCCACGTATCCAACGCCTATTTAAGATTGTTTACGATTTTTATATCACGAAAATAAGTGTGTGTAGTACGCAATGTTGCACAACATTATCACATTGTGAATAATTTTACCACGCACAAGCGGTATTTATGAGAAACTGGTTCTGGGCGAATTTGGATGACACATGTGGCCATGAACCCAGCAAACACAAAACGTTTTCGACATCATTCGCAAAAGGTTGTCAGAAAACGTTTAAATGTCGGGTTATATAAAGGGTATATTAAGAGTATAAAATATTTTTTGATAATCTACTGCTTAGCAAACAAAAATGTTTTACAGAAAACGTTTAAATGTCGGGTTATATAAAATGTATAAAAACGTTTTAATAACATTCCAAAAACATTCTTGAAAACTTGATACAAAACATTCTAAACAGAATGTTATTTTGGGAGTTGAAAAATATTTTGCGAAAATGTTTACCCAAAATATTTTCAATAACGTTTTAATAACGTTTTCATGACCTTTAAATAACCCGACATTTAAATGTTATTAAAAGGTTTTGAAAAAAACATTTTAACAACATTTATGTGTTTGCTGAGTTTAAATATTTTAACATAATGTTGACACAATATTTGGCAAAAATGTTTGCAAAATTAGTTTACAATAACATTTTTGAAAACATTTAAAAATATTGTTGTAGTGTGTTTTCATACAAAACGTTTTAAAACGTTACCATGACCTTTATATAACCCGACATTTTAATGTTATTAAAACGTTTTTACCTAAACCAAAAGCCAAAATATAACTTATTTAAAACGTTTTTAAAACGTTTTTGTGTTTGCTGGGAAGTTATAAGTAGCTTGCGTCCGAGTTAAATCTGCTCATGAATATATGAAGCAGGCGATTTGATAGTGTGGAGGAGACCAGGGATCTAGAGGAAGGGATAAGCATCCTAGTCTGCTGCCCTCATTCGAAATATGTATCCTAGGTCTAGACAATAGGCGGATTAGCGGCCATTTTGTCTTCGACATGATTTTATTCACGTGTCCGTATACTTTAGTACACAAATATATAAGTTAACAGGTTTACAATATTAAAATTATATTTTGAATATGCAATATATTCTGTAGTAAATCGATCAAATGACGGTGATTGTTCAGGTATTATATGCTTGATAAAATAAACTGTCTGACCAGCTAGTATTCTCCTCCGCCGTCAGAACATGAAGGCAGCAGTGGTTCATAGTCTTCATACATGTAGTATTGTCAAGATCAGACAAAATTAAGTGAAAATAAAATGGACTAAAAATCGACTATGGCATAGTCTAAGTCAAGAGGTGTATGTCAAGAGCAGAGTGTTTGTGATTATTTATCTACATATTTAATATTTACCTACATGGTACGTATTATATTTCAATGATATTAGCAATTTTACTTAAAGAAGCCAAAAAACCGACAACAAATAAATCGTTGATATTCATCTATACCTGGTTCAGTCCATTACCATATCAGTTATACTTGATGAAGTCATGCGATGTGAAAGACAAAATATTGTAGTGAGTAAAAATTTACTTGGTTTTGTCAAGCAAAATGGAAAAATGTATGTTCTTTGATAATGTATTATAATGTTGCTCCTTGCAAAAATAAAAATAAAAACACCTCAATCGATTCCTAAGAATAAGTACCATGCAATCCGCGCGCTGAGCGTATTCATGTACATTTCATGGTCGATCTTGGACCTGTTTCTGACGAATCTTGACACGTCATTTACATAATAATATCAATCAATATCCATTAAAAACTGCATCATCAAATCCGTTCAATTATCTATGTAACTATGCAGCGAATTCCGGGAACAGTATACTGCAGTTATTGTCCGTTTTCCTATACACAATACACAGTGCTCTCACCATTGACGCGTGACCTCTACAAATAGTAAATGTTAGAAGTATAGGCAATTGCCTAGTTAACGTCACTGTGTGAAAAATAACCGGCCATTTAAAGTATTCTTTTGAAATTCTAGAAAATATAGTTTTGTAACATGTCCTAAATTTTTAGCTAAGTTAGATGTTTGGAAATATTCGCACTTTGGTGTTATAGATAATAGGACATTGCCTAGTTAACGTCACTGTGTGAAAAATAACCGGCCAATATTTAAAGTACTCTTATGAAATTCTAGAAAATATAGTTTTGTAACATATCCTGCCACAGAAAATCCGTAAGAGCTACAGACCTCAAATTTGCAGGTTGTTAATATTTTTACAGGTACAACATATGACTAAAATTTAAAGCAATTCTGAGGGGCTCAAGTGGGGCGCCTCCTTGATTTCATATGGAGTGACCCCTTTCTAAATTGTGGCCATAAGGTTTCTTTTTAAAGTTGCAAATGTATCATACCGTAAATATGGCAGACTACTAAAATGCATTAAACAAAAGCATGATTGTAATCTACCGTGGCAGTTCGTCTCACACATATAACAAGAGGCACTACGATCATGAAGGTAGTAGGTTGATGACAATATTTTGATTGAATGGACTGTAAAATGTGCGCATCAAAAGATGTCACTAACTATGATAATTTGCTCGATTGGCATTGTGATGTACCCCAGAGGATGTTTAAAGACATTCCCACAACCCAATGGGGTTTCTGACCTTGTATGTCTGGCTTTTGTACACATGTAGTACAGTTGATCATACCTTGCATTGGAATTGTGTGCAAATATCTGGTGTTTTCATCCTATTATTTAACATTAAAAACATCGAGACTTAGGAATAAAATTAATGCAGTGGGACAATATGAATGTTTCCTGTAAGAAAATCAAATATCATTCCTAAGTCTCAACTATTAGCTTGTTGGCTGCAGTTTTAAAATTATCATTTTGTGTGTGTGGCAATGGGGACTTTGCCTTTAAAATTAGGTTATATTGATCAAATTTCCCAATCATAGTGCATTGTAGGAATGCCTTTAAGCCTCCGCTGGATGTACCCTGTATAATTGCATTTCATGAAATAGGGGAAGTTACCTGTATAATTATGCAATAGTTTGTTTATTATGACATCACGGGGGAAACCCAGATAACTGCAATAACAACATCATTTGTGAAGACTATTTATGTCAAGGGGAAAATCCCCTTGACTGTAAAGAAAGAATGACATCACGGGAAAAACCCACAGGAAGTGATGTACGGTGAAATGGCAATGTATATTATTAAAACATTGGGAAAATCCCAGATGGGGGATAAAACACAATGTTAATAATAATTCTAGGCAGACCTGTATCGATATGATTGTAATGTGAATGGATGTAGCTATAGCTCTCAAAAAGAGAGTAAATAATGTTAACCAGTTAAAATCAGGATACTCAAAGAGTATTACTGAGTGTGGCCATGGAGATCATGAGTTTCTTGCAGCGCTACTTAAAACAGCCTCTGAGCGATGAAAATTATGTTGATGGATCTCGTCAAGTGCGGATACCATTGTTTGCCCACAGGGCTATTATTTGGACTTCACCGACATGCTGAAATATGGTTATTTCAAAGCTACGAAAATGGACCAAAGTAACATCAATGCACTACTATCTGCCGGTGTTGTCGGAGAAGATCTAGAATACGTCAGAGAACGTACTTCTTCTAAGAAAGGAATATATATTCTTCTGTCGACTTGCTGAAGTCTGGTGTTTTGATTCAACGCAACTGTCAAAATAAGTGGGGACAACTGCATCGCAGTCCTGCTTCCTGAAGATATTGTGTGAAAGGTGGAATGAAATCGGACATTCCTAAGCGAAGATATTGAGTTCGTAAGTTATGGTATTATAAAATTTGAAATTGAGAAATCGGCGTATTATTGACAATTATTATGTACATGTATATGTCCATTGAAAAATGTCTGAAAAAAATCAAAATGCCAGTAATATTCCGGTCTGAAACTATCACACAATATTTTAAACATTATTAACATCACAAATTTGCAACAAACCCAAATTGTGAAAAAATCCCCCCCCCCCCGGGCAGATTTTTTGCCATTTCTCCATTTACGATCCTGCCCCAAAGTGTCTCCTTTCGATATACCACGTCACATATGTTTTTTACGGGTTTTACGGGTATAATACATTCTAAACATTCAAAATCGTCTTTCTGAGTTTTCAGGATGCACGTCATGCGAGAACTCCATATTCTCCATTTGTGTACAACAAGTGCATATGCATTCACAATAACAGGCAATACGTTCTATAATTGCTATAACCAGGTTGTCACGCTCAGTTCTAAATATTTCACTTATGTAAGAATAAAAAAATGGGTTAATAACAAAGTTAATGTTTATAGCATTATGCAAGATGATAATTATAGCATCTGTAACACGGTTACTTTCGACGCTTAAAATGTCTCCACGTAAAGTAAATACGGTTAAAGTTAAAATCCAGGTCGTTAAATTGACTAAGTTTGCAACAAGAAGTGACTTAGTGAAAGAGTGCAAAACTTGTGTGCAAAACAGTGTTGATACTCTCCATCAAGACGTGACATGCACGATATACTGTAAACATCTTCTTCACTATCAACAAAATTGGTGCGATGAAATATACAAGTACATTGGCTTACACGAGGTACATAGCGATAGAAATACAGGAGCAACGCGAAGTTTAGCGATACTGTCAGAAAAATAGTGCCGACGTAGAATATGGCTGCTATATTGCTAACCAGGATTTCGAAAGTTTTATTTCGAAAAGTACATATATACTTGTTTTCTGCTGTAGCCCATTGCAAAGAATGCCCATAGGCAAACAAGAATCCCACTGAGATGCTAATGAATAATGTAAATACAACCGTGGCCATAGTATGACGAGGCTTGAACCTTCTGTGAAATGGTCTGTATACTGCAACAAAACGATCTAGCGCGGAAATTGCATTCAATGACATGCTAAATATAAGCAATGTAGTGGCAAGACACATATCTACTTGGCAATGCCAGGCACTAAACAAAGAATGTTCAGCCTTATCAACAGTAACATGAAGTAATGTATTTGGCAAGAAATACATGCAAATGAGTAAATCAGTTACAGCGATGGATAAAATACACACAACGGAACTAAACGATTTAAACTGTGTTTGGTTGAAAACGTAGACAACGAGGATGTTTCCAGGTACGCCGATCATAAAAAGAATAGCTTCAAAAATAATATTAATTGCTTCTGTCACGGCGATCATTGTCGCTAAGTTTGCACCAACTTTTGTACACAAATTGAAATGTTACACAACCGGTATTAATCGCCTGGCACGAACACAATACAATACTTGAATTGTGAACATGCATATAATGTCCATGCTAATCGAGCATACAGTTAACATAAAATTATTGACTCGGGGTCGGACTCAGCTCAATTTAGTTTATTTCACTTTAATACACACCTATGACGTCGCGCTATTGTTTTACCGCTCCATTATTTTCCACGAATGGAGCGATGATCCTAATAACACGCCATTCGTAAATACCTTTCTCTTTTCTCTGAAAAGCAAATACTTTTCAGGGAAAAAGTACTGGCATTTACGAATGTAGTGTTAATATCAATTGCACTTTTGAAAAGCAAGTATTTGCGAAAAGTGCGGTATTGTTATCATCACTTCATTCATGCAAAACAATGATACGAAAAACAAGAAGAAAATGATTTTCATTAAGGGGTACTACACCCTGGCCAATTTTGTGCCTATTTTTGCATTTTCTCAAAATTTATAGCGCTTTGGTAACAGGTAAGATATGTATATTATAGGGGCAAAGACTACAACTATACTGCACTGAAAATTCAGCAACTCAAGGCAAGTAGTTACTGATTTCTTGATCAAATATTGGTTTTCCCTCATTTTTGACTGTAACTCCACAACTGTTGTCTGTGCTGAAATAAAATTTCCAGTGCAGTAGTTGTAGTCCTTGCCCCTATAATATACATATCTTACTTGTCATCAATGCGCTATAATATTTGAGAAAATGCAAAATATGCATAAAATTGGGCAGGTGTAGTACCCCCTTAATACAATAAATTGAGGAAGCGGATAGCAACATTTGCACAGTATTGTTATGGGATCTGAGAGCACATCAGACATATCGAATTGCATGCTGAATACGAGGATTGTCCCTATATCTAAAAAATAATAATAATTTTGATTTTGTGAAATTCGCGATATAATACAAATTATTAAAATTTCATATTTTTATATTTTTCCAAATTTAACAGTCCTCGAAGTAAACTTTATAAATCTAATGATATGTAATTAAACTATAGGCCTATGTAGCTGGGATGAAAAGCCGACTCAATTGAAAATTTGACCTTTCATATTGAACTTAAACATTTTTTTCCAAAAGACCTACATTTTTTAGTGTTTTGAGGAAAAAATCTATATCTTTAATAATGAAGGTCACAATTTTCATATGATTGACGGCTGTTCAACCCAACTTCCTACTATTTACTGCATATCGTTAGATTTATACAATTTACTTTGAGGACTGTTAAATTTCAAAAATATCAATTTTTTATAATTTGCCATAAAATGTGTATAGTATCGCGAATTTAATAAAAATCTAAATTATTTGATATCAGAAGGATGTGTCTGATTTGCTCTCAGGTGCCACAAAAAAATACGTAAAAACGTCGCTATCCGAGCCCTTACAATGCAATCTGTGAAAAGCAAGTCAAGATCAAAACGAGCAGGTTAAATTGTTGGCTAAGTTGTACTTATTATGCAAGATGTATTTTACCTCACTTTGGAAAATGCTTATTTAGGCTTTACTTGTAGGCCCTTTATTTATTTATTTGGACCTTTCTTTCTACGCTTACTGTTTTTTATAACATTTTTTTCTTCTTTATATTTTTATACGTTTTCAGTGGCTTAGGCCTTACATATAATTTGTCATATTTTGGGCAACATTGCTACATATACATAATACACATTCTGTATCAATGTATTTAGGCCTATGAATCTGTTTATTTTAAATCGTTCTCTTCGGGCATGTTTAATAATGATAAAAGCCACAGTAGGTCTATTTTCTGTATAATTTTATTTGTCATTAGTATATCTGATGTTTCATCTGATGGTATTTTGGCATGCTTAAATATTTACATACATCGATCAGTAGGCCTATCCGATACCGTAAAATGGGGTAACTTTGGGCACTTTTCGGAGTTTTTAAACCACTGCTTCCAAACAAAACCAAATATATTTCTAATTATCTCTTTTTTATGACATTAGGGTTCCCTTCTAGACCTTGAAGTTGAAAAAGATTTTTGAATAATTTTGAAAGGGTGCCCTAGGGGTTGAAAATAGCCTGACCAAAGTTACCCCGCATTTGGGGCAACTTTGGTCAGAGTATTACATTCCATGAAGAAAAAAAATGAAAAAAATTGATCTTCGCTGTATATGGGCAAGGTTTTGTTTTTTGTGACATTTGACCCCTTGCAAAATTAAGCAAGCACGCATCCTTGCTCACAAATATCGATTTTTATTTTGTCTGAAAAAAATGTAAAAAAATGCTCATTTTTGGTCAAAAATGCCAATATTTTCGTAACTTTCAACGAAATTGGACATGAGCGACTTTTATTTCTTCCAAATATATTTCTTAAAAATTGAGACCAAATATGACTAAAAACAATATTGCTGTACGGAAATATGACCATTAAAAAAAATATATTTGAACGACCAAAGTTACCCCGCTTACCGAAGTTACCCCCACCCCATTTAACGGTAATTAAATATTACAATGTTAGGGACGATCCATTTGATTTCGGAAGGGGGACTGGAAGTTGAGGTGGCTTTTATTTCGCGTCGAAGGCGGCGAAGTTTGTTTTGTTTTTTGCCGACAAAGTTCAGGGACATAATAGGGCTAGGTAAAATGTGTTGTAGTACATTTAAAATTTTCATACCTTTTCGAACCCGATTTTGGTCCTTCTGCTGCGAATCAACGATATATATCCTCGGAATGATTCAAACACAAAATTATCCAAGATAAACAATAGTGTCCATAATTGCATGGTTGTTCCAAAATCGAACACTCGATTCACAGAGAAGAGTATCATTGCTCAGGTATAGCGATAGGTGTGGCTTTCTTGAGGTACACAACTGTAATGACCATTTCATATGAACCTATATGACCTTTTTGCCCATTTTCCTTATTATGCAAAATAGAGACCTAAACGCAACTACTTCAATAGTTAACGCATTAGAAGTGGGCATAAAGAACTATTGATTGTCTAATCACTTGGATGATTTTACGAATCTACGTTTATTCAATTTGTGTAACAAACATTTTAAATCTTTATAATTCAAGAAGGTGGTTACGGATGATTTGAACTAAACACCTGGATCGTGATATGATGGGTATTTCTATAGAAATTTTACATAAAGCTGAGTTGGACTATTTTTGCACTCGCACCTAAAATTTAGTACGATCATTATATTAGTGTATTGTCCGGCATCAATGAGTAATTGATCAATTTGTAAAAACAGCCTATTTCAATAACACTCCATTCGTGAAAAATAATGGAGCGGTAAAACAATAGCGCGACGTCATAGGTGTGTATTAAGTCGGTTAATGGCCGCGTATTAGAACGTGAGTGGATAAGAATGGCTTCGCCGCTCCGCGGCTCAGCCATTCTTATCCACTCACGTTCTAATCCTGGCCATTATCCTATACATAAACGTTTACGTTGACAGATGCAGATGGGCGTTCGCCTCCTTTACAAAATATTATAAATTGAGACCTGTCTACAAGCTGATTAAAAAGAAGTACACTTATGTCTGAGCGGACGTGGCAGCAGAATAAAAGTGATTTGATCAAATTTCCAATACTAAAAAAGGAATATTGTCAAGAAATAATACGCCCATAATATCTTATGGAGGCGACTAAATGCCATGCGTTAAGTTTTAACTCCTTAAGGAAGTCCTGACTTCTTGTATTCCTGACTTGAAACTCAGTTTGAAATTAAGAAATAGTAAAGATATAGAAATTACGGAAGAGACTAAGTGCCTTACAGTTCAGCTTGTAACTCAGGAAGTCAGTATCTCGATCTATATCCGCCAGCGTATGCACATTGTTACGAGCCGCTTAATAATGACTCAAGGCCAAAACACCTTTATCCAAAATTCACTTCAGAATGCACAACAAAACACACTGATTAATTAAATTAACAGTATCTAAGTCTTTATGTGAAAGTAAAATGTCATTGGTACAATATATGACAACAAATGCACATACAATCAATCAGAAAATCACTCATTTAGCAAAGTTACTTATCTGACAGCCTTCATCTTGAAGTTGATTGTAAAGTTCTTGTTCTCAATGTTCTTAATGTATATACTGATTCACTTGTGCTGCGAAGATCACTCTTCAGCGAAGTCCACTGAAGACATGCATTTGCACTAAGCAAAAAGTTTAATCTAGCGACTAATTTTGTACGTTTACTAAATAATCGCATGCGGAAGATTGTCTCTGAGTACCCAGCTTAATTATTATTGCTCTCATTTTTGAGAGGTAACTACACCAACTACATTATTCATTAGAGAATGAATTTGAGAAAACCTTCTGATAATTACAAACACTCGCTGAGCAGCAAGACCTTCCCTCTAAGCTTTTAATCCGATAAGCTGATTATATATTTGTTTTCATGAATTGGAAGACATTCTTTGATGTATTATTGAGCTCAATCATCTGAAATTACTGGAGCGTGAGCCACCCAGGCTGGTGGCGCAGCATAGTAGAGAGATTGCGAAGAGGCGTTCACTGGAAACGCCATACGGGTTACCTGTTACGGCATTGTGCGGGCGGACCTCATAATGCCGTTCGCCTCGAAACTTAACTACAATAAATTTATGGTGGCGCTATGCTGAAACAAATATATCTATAGATGCCCTGCATGCTTTTATCGATTGGCTCCAAACAAAGGATTTTAACCGGTGTCCTTCACCGTAATTATGGCGCAGTCCAGTCCATTCAATCAAATGTTGTCATCAACCTATATGATCGTAGTGCATTTGCTCTGTGTGTGAGACTAAATGTCGCGGTAGATTGGATCATGCTTTTGTTGAATGCATTTGAGTAGTCCGTCATATTCACGGTATGATACGTTATATGCACAACCTCAATAAAGAGATATGAATCACCATTTCACCCTTGCCTTGGGTGTATCGAACCCACATTTGTATTGGTATGAAATACGATTGGCTGCATTCAGTCCAGTTTAGATCATAGCATCGATGTTTTGCGGGCTTTTTTTAAACGAGTATTTTTAACAGGTGTATGTCATTAGTTGTCTAAATAACCAAAACAAGAGTTTGGTGTCGGATGGCGAAGGGAGTATGATCAGTAAAAAACAGAGTTTATACAGTTTGTACGAATTTGTGCCAATTTAAATCCACTGGCTTTGTGTTGTGTTCGTTTTGATCGTGGTTCCGTGAGTAAACCAGTTAACTTGGCATCGATCGATTTTGTCATCACACTACGACGGCAAATAGTTATACAATCTTATTTCATTCATGGTTTTCATTACTCGTTGATGGTCGATAAACGTCCCAATAAATCGGACTTAGTCACCGGTCAGTTCTACAGCATAGATATCCATGGCTAACGATGGTTAACTATGGAAACATGTTAAAGGACATCAAGAAAATGTTCTAAGTTATTTATTTTGAGCTCTTTCGAGACGAGTAATGGATATATTCTGTAGATTTAGGTTTTGTCTGTGACTGCTAATGTGAGGCCGTCGTAGGTCGTACGGGGCTCAAACTCGGTGGGTGGGTGTAGTTCTGTCCTGGCAAGAAGAAGTTTATGTTCGTTAAGTCATCCGACCCCGGGGCCCCCTGCAAGGTTTCATTTGAGGTCAAATGACTAAAAACTGCCATATGGGCATGAAACTAGGTCCTACGGGACTCAAACTCGGTGGGTGGGTGTAGTTCTGTCCTGGCAAGAAGATGTTTATGTTCGTTAAGTCATCCGACCCCGGGCCCCCTCCCAGGGGTCATTTGAGGTAAAATGACTAAAACTGTCATATGGGCATGAAACTAGGTCGTACGGGGCTCAAACTCGGTGGGTGGGTGTAGTTCTGTCCTGTCAAGAAGATGTTTATGTTCGTTTTTTAAAGTCATCTGACACCGGGGTCCGCTCCCAGGGGTCATCTGAGGTCAAATTACTAAAAAAGTGTCGTATGGGCATGAAACTTGGTAGGTACAGTCAACATTTAAAACAACATTTTTGAAGGTCATTTTGGGGTCATCCAAGGTCACCACGGGTCATCTGAGGTCAAATTAGTAAAACTCATATATGGGCATGAAACTTGGTGGGTACAGTCAACATTTAGAGTTATAAGTTTAGATCATTTTGGGGTCATCCAAGGTCACCCAGGGGTCATCTGAGGTCAAATTACTAAAACTGTCGTATGGGCATGAAACTTGGTGGGTACAGTCAACATTTAGAGCCAAATTTTTGGAAGGTCATTTTGGGGTCGCCAGGGGTCATCTGAGGTCAAATTAGTAAAAACTGTCATATGGACATGTCACCATCAGCCTGGTAATCGCGCCCAGCCGAGAACCGCCAAATATGGTAACCGCCTAGTCTATTTTAAAACTGATGCATCAATGACTATGTTCATCATGTCATTATTGTATCATTCTCACATACATTAGGAAATGAATTTGGAGAATAGAGGCCTTGCATGTGACATATCATCCCGTAAATATGGCGGACTACTCAAATGCATTCAACAAAAGCATGATTGCAATCAAATAGGTTGATGACAACATTTGATTGAATGGACTGCACTCCGCCATAACTACGGTGAAGGACACCGGCTCAAATCCTTTGTTTGGAGCCAATCGATAATTTCATGCAGGGCCTCTATACTTTCTGTTAATAAAATACTATGCTGACCTCACACTCCAGTAATTTCAGATCATTGAGCTCAGTAATACATCAAAGAATGTCTTCCAATTCATGAAAACAAATAGATAATCTGCATATCGGATTAAAAGCTTGAGGCATTTCAATTGCAAGGCCCATTACTTATACACCAACAACAACATAGGCCTACAAGTGTATATAATGTAGCATGTGCACACATTATCATGTTGTGGATGGTGAATCAAGCTGCAGTGCCTACCCATTCCCAAATAAATGCAGTGACCAACCGGTGTTCACTCATGATTGACGTACTGATCATTATGTATGATTTAAACTCATAGGTTTTGGCAATTTGGGAGGGGTGGGTTCAAAATGACCCCATAGGATTATACGGGGTAAAATTTCAAATTGCTCAAATACCCCTTTCAAATATATCAAATTATTTAAATAAAAAAATGAATGAATGAATGAATGAATGAATGAATGAATGAATGAATGAATGAATGAATGAATGAATAAATAAATAAATGAAAAAAATTGAACAAATTGTAGCGTAGCATTAAAATCATAATAACCATTGCTGGCAGGCGGATTCGAACCAACGATATTGACATTACCAGTCTGATGCTCTAACACTGAGCTATGCCATCATCTAGTAATGAGGGTCGAGTTTTAGCGTATACAGTGTTTGTCTGTGAAAATGCCGCCTTGTGAAATAAATAAATATAAAGTCTCAATTTTTAATTTAAATTTATTTGATAATTTTCTAACCTATATTTTCTTTAGAGCAGGGACAAATATTTCCCCTTTTATCCAATTTGGCCGCTAAATAAGAATCTACTTCTTTTATTACTGATTTAATTCCGCGATTTGTTCCATTCAGCAATATCAAAGATTAATGTCAAGCATCTCACGACAGATATTTAGTTGGCTTAGTGGTTTTGCACAGTGCTTTTTAACCGGGAGGTACCGAGATCGATTCCCACCTCTGCCTGCAATTTTTTTTCAAGACTGGGAAATAATAACCTGACATTCGCCGCTGACATTCGTACTGCAGAAGCGGAGTTGTAACTTGTTAAACTTTGCTCCTTCCGTAAAAGGGTACATTATTTTGGCACTACATTATTTCTTTTTTTCCACATTGCTGGTAGGCCCCTATTAAATATCAAATGGTCATAATTGGCGGTCACTTCAAATCATCGCCAACTGAACGAGGTTCAGGAATGTACTCTCATTGTTAATTGTTGGTTAATCCACCACTTGAACAGGACTTAACCAAAGCAAACAAAGACTTAAGCTTTTTACGAATGCTATACATAAGTATAAGCTTATTATCCTCTTCAACAATAGGATTAAAGATTGGTGCTTGACTGGAATTACGTGCTAGTGTCATTGGTTATTGTTAAAAGGCAATAAGGTGTGTAATTGCAATATTTCCTCTGAATAGGAAAGACTCTCTACATCGAACCATGGATGCTGGTGGTTCGAATTAAGCCCGATCCTGACTCCACTTCGCAGCGGTATGCGATTAGGAATTTAGGAATAAAACCCAATTCGAAATGATGCGCTTGAGAATTCAACAATATAAATAATGGTAGCTCTATTATAATACACATTAATGATAAAATTCCAAAATATAATACGTTTTCTGTCTTTGCTTGTCACGTGGTAGCGATTATATTTTTAAATAAGTTTCAAATGAATAACAACAAGACAAGTGGCCGAGTGGTCTAAGGCGCTAGGCTCATAGAGTACTAAGCGTTGCGCCGTGAGTTCGAACCCCGCCTCTGCCAAACTTTAAAAGAAGTAAATTAAAATTTGACTTTTTTTAATTTCATATTTGGGGAATGTGACTGGGAGAATTTATGTATGGTGTGGAGTGGTGTGATAGGGCATGTACTTTAACTGGCCGGCGCGGTCCGGTGACTGAAGCTGTGTTCACACATGCACTTATTACCGGTAATATTTTATCTAGGCTTATGTCCGATCGAATTAAATATTTCCGCTAATCCCGCTAATCCCTTACGTGCGAAGTTACGTAATAATCGGATTAACTACCATAGCAATAGGTGAATCATGCTGATTAGTTGCACCTGTAAGATTAGTATCTTTGAAAAAGACCGGTATTGTATTCAATCTATGATTGCAGGCATACAGGTGATGAGTGCAACCTGCTTGTAGTACAGCGCGAAATGTTCAAAATTGTTTTCACCTATTGCTATGGTAATTAATCCGATAAATGACGTAACTTCGCCAGCGTATGCCTGACGTGTTATGTCCGTTAAAGCCTATTACCGGTCATAAATCCCTTCTTTCTTCTTTTTTGCCCCAATAAAATTGCGACCTCCCTATTTCGGCAGCAAATATTTTATGACCCCCCCACCGTTTACACCCCCAAAAAAAAACAGGCATCCGTCTTTTTGAATAAAATAAACACACTATCTGTAGTCATGCTGTGTTGTGACTCCCTACATTTTGGTCATCAAAAATATTTTATGACACCCCCTATTTTTCTTTCCGTATATATTTGGGACCCCCCTAATCATCTTATAAAATGCAATTGCATGCCTTTCTGTTATCATGCTTATGGCTTAATAAATTTCATCTCCATCTACATCCAGGGCCATACTGCCCCCCACTGAACTCTCTGGGGTTAACATTTGCTACCCCCGAAACTCGTGTATGTTATCCCAATAAGGATGGTCAATTGCTCCTGCGCCTGAATTTTTCACCCGATCATGGAGGGTGCGATGGAGAGTTTTCAGTGCATTTATCACTACAGGTATCTGCTCCCCGACCGTATCAGGACCCCCCCCCCCCCCTTGTCATGTAATAGCGTGGCTATCTCCTCCCAAAGCTTTTTTTTTATCCCAGAAATACTTTCCGTGTCTCTCAAATGTTGAGTATAGCCAATGTTTCCTTGTCATTCCAATTGACCCCTCTATGGAAACGGGAAATCACAAGCAGCAAATAAAAAAAGAAGCTAAAAGGGAAATGTAAGAAAGAACAGATTTTAATGTTCATTTTCAATGATTCTACCTGTTCAGTAAGTCTTCCTGTTATAGTGAACGCTCCCATTTACTCATCTAACGGTGATGTCCGAAAAAAATAATCGCATCCCCAGGCCTTGCCGTTTGAGACGAGCGATCGCTCTCGCTCGCCGCCGCTCGCCCAAACTCGATTTTTAGTGAGCGATTTTCCACTCGCCATAGACACTAAATATCACTCGTTGCGAATCTCCCAAAATCAGCCACTGAATCAGCCATTTCAGTATTTAATCGATGCTGTACTCCCTCCAAGCGTAGAAAGTGAACAATGTTAGCGTGCTTCGCGCGCATTTCAACATAAATGTACATAAATACCGTGTCAAGACAGAAACTCTACTTGATTATTTCCTAAATAAGTGATATTTGTGAAAATTCGACCACTCGCCTACAATCATGCTAGCGAGTGATTAACCACTCGCCTTTAAAATCTAAACGGCAAGGCCTGCATCCCGCTAGTTTATATTAATATTTGCACCTGCAGCCATAAATTACTCTGCTTAAAATTTTCCGCGAGTGATATAGGCCTACTCACAATTATATCCGACAGCCCAATAGTGATGCGTGTCCACACGTAATTACTATTACCGGACGTAACGTTTCGATCGGTCTTAACAGCTCTTAACTCTGGTCATCTTCAGCCTTAAATTGTCGGATTTAAAGCACATTACGTCGGATATAGTAATTTTTTTTATATCCGACGCTCATTCACACTGCCACTTATATCCGATACTATTACCGACAAAATTTAAGTCCGGTAATAGTCCGACTGTGTGAACACGACGAGTCGGCAATAGCTCTATGTCCGACGTGTTTATATCGAGCTATTACCGGTCATAACTAACCGGAAATGGTCAGCAGAGCTAATGTCTCCTTCTCTTGCCAGTTCATTCCTCTATTGCGTTTGATATTCGCACCTGCATCCATGATGATTTTGTTTTATCTCTCACTGGTCACAATATTTATACACTGCTTCAAATCAGTTGCGCGAGTGATTTAATTTAACCCGGAAGTGTTCTTCACGCTGAATTACGCAGAAAGGTGAAAGGTCACAGTTATATCCGACAGCCCAAAAGCGCTGTTCAGTGTTCACACGTAATTACTATTACCGATCGTAACGTTTCGATCGGTCTTAACAGCTCTTAACCCTGGTCATCTTCGGATTTAAATTGTCGGATTTAAACCACGTTACGTCGGATATAGTTATATCCGACGCTCATTCACACTGCCACTTATACCCGATACTATTACCGACGTAATTTAAGTCCGGTATTAAGTGGTTTAAGTCCGACTGTGTGAACAAGGCTTGAGTCTTTATTGGGCGTTTTATCGGCAGTCAACGAGTAATGATTTATAGATAAATAGTTATACAATCTTATTTCATTCATGGTTTTATTTATAGACCACTTGACATCGTCCATCGATATGCATGAACGAGCCGCTACACTGTTCAATGGCTTTCTTGTATATGAAATGCGGTAGGCGATTTAAAATGCACGTGTCCTGAGCAAACTACGATGCGTACGCACACTGTAGGGTAAAGAACCATGGAAATGGCACCCCTTTTTGCTTGGTCTAACTGCCCTTTTTACCTGCTAGCTGTACCATCCTTTCACTGATTTTTTTTCAGAGCAAACTCTCGGTTTGTGAGACCATCTTCTTTTTACCATGCTGATTATTACACTACTTATCCATGGATCAATTAAATTATTTGCACTTTGTTCAATTATATTTCTCTTCTATCTATACATATCCTCCATTAAATACTTTTATTACTTTAATTTAATTTATTTATACTTCATATTTATTATTGATTTACTACTATTATTATTCTTATATCATTTTCAACTCTAGACATGATATATTGCGTGCTCCAGTTCTATTTGTTCATGATTGAGTGAACGGGTGAATCTTTTTCTTCTGTTCATCATTGCTCTTTTCCTGCTCGCTTACTGCTTCGTGCATCATGCATCGATTATGACTCGTCGTCACAACGAATTCCCCCGGAACACTGATCGAAAAGAAAGACATAGAGATATACTGCGCCAATAAAGTATCCTTACACATGGAAAAATAATCACAACTTCCAAATTGAACAATATTGGGGTAAATTTGTTGTTTTTAATAGATGCCCTATTTAATCCTGCACATTATGACACCACATTGAATCCCAGAAGCAAAGTTACAAGCATTTGATTAGACGAAGGTCCCGTTTTAAAAGTGACAAACTGGCCTATTCAGAACTCCACAGACTAGACATCTGGTTTGAGAGTGGTGCATGGCTAATTTATGCGTTTGGCTTTAATTAAGAACAAAAGGAACAAAAGAAAACTGACCACTTGACATGTGACGTCATTGCCCGGCAGTATGCGCACGCATTATGGCATTTTCCATTGTTCTTTGCCCTGCAGTGTGCGTACGCATCGTATTTTGATCAGGGCATGTGTATTTTAAAGCAGGGCATGTGTATTTTAAATCTCCCACCACATTTCATATAGTACAAGAAAGCCATTGAACAGTGAAGCGGTTCGTTCGAGCATATCGAAAGACCAATCCCTCGCCTTTGTTGATAAACGTTGATGTCAAGTGGTCTATAGGCCAGTTTGTCACTTTTAAAACTGTACCTTTGTCTATTCAATTGCTTGTAACTTTACTTCTTGAGGTCACATTGGATTCAATGTGGTGTCATAATGTGCAGGATTAGATAGTGCATCTATTAAAAAACAAATTTACCCCAATATTGTTCAGTTTTGAAATTATGATTATTTTTCCAAGTGTAAGGATACTTTATTGGCGCAGTTTAGATATGTTGCGGTCTTGTAAGACCGCGAAGTCCAGTCGTGACCTTGAAATGACCTCTGATGACCTTGAAATGGCTTTGGTCAAAATTGTCTTTCTCTGAAAAAATACAGGCACTAAGTTTAATGACAATCTAATAAAAACAATTTGATCTTGACTTGACCTCTGATGACCTTAAAATGACCTCCATCGTGTTTTGAATCATATCAACATCACATAATACTAATTTCATTCAAATTGGATAAACTTTTAGAATTTCCCTCAAAACAGACCCCTCCCCATGTTTAAGCCAACTGTAATTATAACCCTATGCACATGATGCCATTGTTCTGATGATCACATCACTTAATATGCAGCAAAAGGGAATTTCAAAGTTGTTTTCAGTAATAAACTATGTTTGACCCCTACATGATCTTGAACTCAAAATCTGTTACAATATAGACACCAGCTAATGTCAATGCTTATGTGTCAGTCGCACCTCTGTATACTATGTAATCTGCAGGAAAAGAAGCATTTTGAAGCTCTTTGCTATGTACTGGAATTACACCCTTAATGACCTTTGACCTCAAATCTGTGCTTACCCTATAGGCCCCGGCTATAGCCAAATCTCAATCCCATAAGCAAAACACTTTGACAGCTGTTTAACATGTTTAAAACAATGAAAAAGCAAGGCGAAAAATGGCGTTGCATGAACTTCTGTCCCCCGTCCAAAAACAAAATTCAACGACAAATTTGCCGTAACACGACTCGATCTTGCCTAAAACGCCTCTTCGCAAGATGATTTTTGGACGGCATTTTCCACACACAAATGAATAGGTAATCTTCCCGTTCGAATTCGCGTCTAAAAAAATCGAAATTTATTCACTTCTTCTGGTCTATACTAGGTCAAATTGTAACCCCCAAAATGGATTTTATTACATGTCGGACTCTACTTGCTCTATTAGGATACTTTGATTCGCTTCATAAGAAGACAAACATAACATTTTTCTGCATTTTATAATGCGTCTTTTTGTCATTTTGGAACGTCATTTTTTGCTACCAACCGCAACGTAATCGCCTTACGGTAATTCCACGATTGACCAATTCACAATAGATTTCACCCTCTAGAGGGCACACTAACCTATTTTTGACTAATGTAGTTTGCCGTTGGCGTTCCCGTATTACGTTTCACGTAAATTTCGCAATCTCTCTAGTATTTTAGTAACAGAAGGTTTTCTCCAAATTCATTTCCTAATATACAATCACATCGATACAGGTCTGCCAAGAATTCTTGTTTACAATTCTGTTTTTATAGTAAACCATCAGGGATTTTCCAAATGTTCTATTAGTAGACATTGCCATCATTGTTCACTATTACAACATACTGATATCAGGAGATTTCCCCCTTGACATAAATAGTCTTGCAAATGATGTAATTGTTGCAACCATCTGGGTTTCCCCCTAGATGTCATAATATACAACTCTTGCATGATTATAAGGTACATTCCCCTATTTCATGAAATAGAACTATACAGGGTACATCACAACTTCTACCAGTGGCGTACCGTGGCCGCTCCTACCCCTGGGGGAGGGGGGGCTGAAGAAAATTCAACTTTGCCGCCCCTTCCCCAACAGCCCGAAAAGGGTGACCCAATTTTTTTTCCGTGGTTTGAAAAAAGTGAAGAGCCAAAAAAAAAAAAAAAAATCGGCGCTAGCACCCTAAAAGCAACACATTTTGATGTATAGTACCATTTTTTCAAAAATGTGTATACTTCTTCAAATTTTTCCGTCCTAATTCTTTTAGCCACCCCTGTTTTTGCCGCCCTTTTTTCTTCATTATCTGGGTCCCATCAC
Organism: Amphiura filiformis; assembly: GCF_039555335.1. Lineage (NCBI taxonomy): Eukaryota > Metazoa > Echinodermata > Ophiuroidea > Amphilepidida > Amphiuridae > Amphiura > Amphiura filiformis. The sequence continues at coordinate 36,043,569 of NC_092638.1, read as the reverse complement.
TGGCGTTATGACTGCCCAATTGGGGTGATAATTATTTTCCATCATTCTTTTGTCTACGTGTAACACGGGTGATGGCAAGGAGGATTTAATAATCACGGAGAGGCAATAAATTACGTAACGCATTGTTCATTTGTGCCGATTTGATTTGCCGACAAGATATTCATCTAGAGGTACCTTTTGTTCAAGACAAAAAGGGTTCCCCCATCAAATCGGTAACTAACCTGACAGCATATGAACGCTTTACCAGTCACTCAATTTTGACAATTGGACGTTGAATGTAACTGTCATGAATATTGATTGGCCACATTTCCATCATTTCACATTTCAGGTAGCATGGTACCCAGCCATGTCTGTCATTGAGGTGTATAGGAATGCGTGAAATTGGATTCGGGTATAAGTGATTTTTACCGGCTGTGTATCATTTCAATTTGTGTACGACTTTTTGGAGAACATTTGGAGACAAAAGCGATTGATATCACTATTCAGGTTTTTCTTTTGTTGAATGGCGCTCCAGGAAACATACGCGTTCTCTACGTTTTTAACCAATCAAAGTTTAGGTCGTATAGTTCCATTGTGTGTATTTTATCCACCGCAGTAACCGACATGCTCATTTGCATATCATTTTTACCAAATACATTACTTGATGTTACTATTGATTAGACTGAATATTCTTTGTTTATAATGTTAGACAAAGATAAAAAGACTAGTTTGCGTCTGACGCCATCTGTCAATCAAACTCCGAGCACGGTTTGTTTACAAGTGTCGTGATGATATGAGTTGCTGAACACGGCGGTAAAACCGGGCGCCTTATTGCTAATTGTTGCACCTTTTAACATTACAAACCATCTCAAAAGTTAGGTCTTAATAGTAGGAAACTTTGTGTGGCGAAGGCACCATGTCCACAATGCCTAGAAAAGTTGCTTTTTGCCTTGTAAGAGTACGTAATGTTCGCCATTCACTGCTATTCCTTTTCTCCGATCGCCACCAGCCAGATGAATCGACCTTCCTTGTACGCGCTATCAGCCAATCAAGGATCGTAGAGAATTTGATTGACAGTGACGTCAGACGCAAACTAGTCTTCTTATCTTTGTCTTTCATTATAGTGCTTGGCATTGACATGTGGACATATTGCTTATATTCAGCATGTCATTGAATGCCATTTCCGCGTTAGATCACAAATGGAGTATTCGGAGTCTAATTCGCACCCTGTAAATTAAGAATCACGGCTCTGATTGTCTATTTTAACTACAGTTTTACATACCAGAATGCAGAATGTGGATGCCACAGAAATCGACTGCTCAGTGCCAGAAGTGGGTAAGTGGAATAGTTGCCATGTGTAGCTGTTATGTGTAGATGAGTACAATATACTGTGTGTAAATTGCCAAATGTTCACAGGGCAGCTATTGCACTTACCAACTTCAGGCAATGAGCAGTCGAAACGCAGAGCGTATAAAATTATGGCCATTTTCTTTATTTGCAATAAAGAAACAGGTTATGAAAACTGTTTTAGAATGATAAGATTGTTAAAATTGAAGAATGCTTTTAGCTTTTAGATTGTGAATTATAAGATTTAAATCTGATAACAAAAAGATGTTGGTGGGATTTTATGCTATATAAAAGATGGTATTGTTTAAAAAAAAAATCTGATTTGCAAAGTAATGTTGAAGCTCACTGGATAGAGGTAAACCTGCCCTACACCAAGCCTATCCTACTTGGCACAGTATACCGCCCACCTGACTCAACAGCTGATTACTTGGACAAATTAGACTTGATTTTTCAAAATAATACTTCTCTTTATGATGATGTTATTATTGTTGGGGATTTTAATGTTGATGTAAATAAACGATGTCATGCAAGTAAGATCAAGAAACTTTCAACACACAGTAACCTTTGTCAATTAATTAATGATTTTACAAGAATCACTGAGTCTACTAAAACTATCATTGACTTGGCATTTGTATCAAAACAGGACAAAGTATCATGTTCAGGTGTACATAGCTTAGGACTTTCTGACCATTCATTGATATATGTTATTCGTAAAACAAAAAAGTTTAGGTTCCTCCGAAGGTTATTAAAGCTAGGTGTTTCAAGAATTTCAATGAGCATAATTTTATGGAAACAATTAAGACGACCAATTGGGATAAGGTACTAAATGTGATGATGTAGATAATGCCTATAATAATTTTCAAGATATGTTTGATCAAGCATGCAATTTACATTGTCCAGTGAAAGAAAAGAGGTTCAAAGGCTTGTATCTTGATTGGATTACAAGTGAGTATATTAAACTTTCTAAAGATAGGGACCATTTTTTCAGAAAAGCTCACAAAACTAATGACTCTGAAGATTGGAAAATAGCTAGACAACTTCGTAATCAAGTAAATAAACTAAATAAGACTCTGAAAAAAACCTACTGTACAGATGCAATTAATAGTAATGTAAATGATTCAAAGAAGCTTTAGGGTACTTTTTTTTCCAAGCCACCAAGCTGAGAGGACATGCCACTAGTTGCTCTCCAGATTTCATGATTTTTTCATGATTTTTAAAACATTTATTTCATCTTGATGAGGTCTACTGCTTTTTTATCCCTTTTTATTGCCACCAATCATCCAGCACTGTTGTCGGCTCCTGTCTTAACCATTTTTGAGCTTGATTTTTGTTAGACTGTGGACTATGTGGATACTGACTGCAGAATTCTGCACCCCTGTAAGTTGCTTATCAACATACACAGTTAAGCTTAATCAACATACACTGTAGCCTATCTATGACAATGAACATGCTTATGCTGTGTATCAGTATAGCCTTATGTTTGCACACACATGTGCTACTGTATGATGGTCTTCAACTACATGAGAACTTGAACTCAAGTAATATTTATCTTGTACACGGTGGAGTGTCTTCGTTATATGAACTTCAACTAAATTTGCATGTGAACTTATATACCGGTAACTCTAGTCTCAATGACAACAATTTTGTACATCACTTGTGTATTAATTCATTGCATCACAAGTTTCCATCTCATATTAAGAGACGGTTCTCTAATCGAGTTTCTTACTATGTCAACACCACTGCTACCTTGCAACTTACCTGTGGAGACATTGAATCTAACCCTGGTCCCCCCCACACAATCATCATCATCCCCCAATTTGCAAAACACAAATAACAATAAATCCAGTACTGGTCTTTCATTTCTCTATGTTAATGCTCGATCAGCTAAAACGGTTAATAAACGAATTAACAAGCTTCGTGACTTGGAAGTTATTCTTGCCTCAGGAAAATATGACTGTGTCTGTATCACAGAAACTTGGTTAAACGATACAATTGTTGAGGGCGAGTTAACGTTTCCTGGATACACAACCTATCGTAAAGATAGACTTTTCACTAATAAATCCCGTGGTGGAGGAGTATTGTTCTTTGTGAGAAGTAATCTTATTTCATTGCGACGTTCTGAATTGGAGCCGCAGGAAGAATTGGTTGTAATCGACATCCGTCCTCGGAAATCTCAGAAGATGGCAGTCGTTCTGTGTTACCGACCACCTGATGGGGATGTGTCATCATTTAGTTCGGCGCTTTTTTCAAACTTTAACAAACAATTCTAAAGAATATAATATAATTCATTTAATAGGTGACTTTAATGTACCAAACCTTCAAGGTTGTTTCAGTGACTCTATTCCTCAAAGCGTTCCTGTCCCAGAGCAGGATTTTATGGACACCATTAACTCATTTAACTTAACTCAGATGAATACACACCCTTCAAGGAAAAAGTGTGATAATATTCTTGATTTGATATTTTCTACTATACATGATCAGATCTCTGACATTTCAATTTCTAGTGAGTTCTTCCATACTGACCATGTCTTGTTGGAATTTGTTGTGTACACACAAATAAATAGACTTAGGCCAGCCACTCGGTTTGTTTACAATTTTAAAATGCAAACTTCAGTGCAATTAGATCTGAGCTTACTTCGACTGATTTTAGTCGTGTATACAATGCATCCAACGTTGACATGTCATGGAATAACTTCACTGATATTTTTATGAACATTATTAATAAGCACATTTCTAAGGTCAAGATAAAAGATTGCACAGCTCCTGCATGGATTGACTCTGAGATTCGTCATCTTCGGAACAAAAAGGAGAGTGCATGGCGGAGAGCAAAAAAATCGGACTCTCCGCAGGCCTGGGAATCATTTCGTAAGTTGCGTAATCGATTGAAGAATTTAATGCAGGATAAGTACAATGATTATATTGACAGTTTAGGTGCTACCATCTCTGACAATCCCAAGAGATTTTGGTCTTATTTCAAATCCAAAACACAATCCCGCACTTTGCCACAGGTGATCAAGGGTGATCAATGTACTGCATCAGAAGCCAGTGATAAAGCGCAATTGTTCAATTCATAGTGGCGTATTTTTATTCTGTGTTTTCAAAACCCAGGGATGATATTGAATTACCTGATATCCCTATGTTTCAACACCAGTTACTTGGTAGTATTCAGATTGAGGAGTCTGATGTTTTGGAAATACTATGCAGTCTTGACACATCAAAAGCTACTGGGCCTGATGGCATATCACCAAGGTTATTGAAAGAATGTGCCTCTCAAATTGCTCATCCCCTGTGTCACATATTTATTTGTTCCCTCTCGTCTGGGAAACTACCAAGCATATGGCTAAAAGCTAATGTTGTGCCTGTTTACAAGAAGGGTGACAAACAACTTGTGGAAAATTATCGGCCTGTTTCCTTGCTGTGCATTTGTGGTAAGATCATGGAAAGGGCTGTGTTTAATATTGTTTTTCCACAAATTAAAGATCAAATTCATCACTTACAGCATGGTTTTGTTAAAGGAAGATCAACTGTCACGCAGCTTCTAACAGTATTTCATGAAAATTAATAAGCTCCATAATGGATGAGTCCGGGCAAGTAGACATGTTGTACTTGGATTTTTCTAAGGCATTTGACAGCGTCTCTCACAAATTGCTCATTCACAAGTTACAGTCGTTTGGGTTCCATTCGCATCTTCTTAGTTGGTTTCAAGCATACTTGACTGATAGGGAGCAAAGTGTAGTCATTGATAGTTCAAACTCAGACTGGCTCCCAGTCTTATCCGGTGTCCCTCAAGGGTCCATCTTGGGACCCATGCTTTTTTTGTGTTACATCAATGACATGCCTAACTGTACCCGAAACAGCACAACTGCGTTATTTGCTGATGATTCCAAATGCTTTAGATCAATCCATAGTACACATGACTGCTTGCTCCTTCAGGATGACATCAATTCTCTTTATAAATGGGGCAAAACATGGGACATGCATTACCATCCATCCAAATGCCAAATAATTTCAGTCACCAGAAAAGAAATATGGTGAAATTTGACTATCGTATGAATAACAATATTTTATCCAGAACTGATTCTATCAAGGATCTTGGTATTGATATTTCATCTAGTCTTGTATGGAATGACCATGTTAGACGTGTTGTCAACAAGTGCAATAATAAGTTGGGTATGATAAAACGTGCAGTAGGTTTTAATGCTCCCGAAAGGGTCACAAGGACACTGTTTACTGCACTGGTCAGGAGTGATGTGGAGTATGCCAGCTCTCTGGAGTGGTACATCAAAACGTAATCTTCGATTAATTGAAGGCATCCAGAGGAGAGCAACAAACTATACTCTACATTACCCTGATTTAGACTACCGTGAGAGGTTAACTAAATTAAACCTCCTTCCTTTGTCTTTTAGACGTAAAATCCTTGATCTCACATTCTTTTTTAGATGCAAAATGGAACTTTATGACCTGTTTTTAACTCCACCCTCAAGGACCGTCCCACCACCAGATCATCTGCTGACCCCCTATTGTTGATTCCCAAACGATGCAAAACCGAGTCTCACAGGGCATCGTTTTTCAACCGTATCGTTCCCCTGTGGAATCAACTTCCTCTCACAATTAGATCCACTGTCAACATGTCCTCTTTTAGGAGCCAGCTCTCTGAGTGGTACAAGAACAAACTAGGGGAGAGTTTTGATCCTTACAACACATGCTCTTGGGTTACATGTTGCCAGTGTTCTGGTTGTAGGCTTGTGTAGGTTTTTTTTTCTGTTTTTTTTCTTCAAATTTTTTGGGAGGGGGAGGGGTGTCCTCATTGTTTTGATCCTTGGTGGACTGTCTTAGAGGTGCTTTGCACCTGTTAGTCCTTGCCTTTCACTGGTGCAAAATTTTATTTATACTTCCTTTTTTTTTATGTACTTTTGAATATACATGTGCAATATATTTTGATGTTATATTATAATTATTGTATATACCAGTGATAAAGTGTAATAAATAAAAAATAAAATACTATAAGAAAATTAATTCCCAAAAATGTTTCCAAAGTTACTAATGTTCAAACTAATGATGGCATTACGGGCAATGATAAAGAAACTGCTAATCAGTTTAATGATTATTTTACGTCTATTGGAAATACCTTGGCTGATAAATTTAAGTGTAGTAATTATAGTAACAATAATTCTGATGTGAGTTATGAGCATGATGATTTTGAATTTGATTTTGTAGAACCTGAGTTTGTTTTTAAACAGATTTGTAATTCTCTAATAATAAGTCTTCAGGTATTTGTAATGTTAGTACTAAACTTTTAAAACTTGTTGCACTGATTATTTGTCATCCCTTGCATATATTTGTAATCTTTCTATGTTCACATCCACTTTTCCTAATGAATGGAAAAGGCAAAGGTTACACCTATATACAAGGAGGGTGACAAAAGTGATGTCAGCAACTTTAGACCTATCTCAGTTTTACCCATTATTTCTAAGATCTTAGAACGTGTTGTACATGACCAACTGTATAATTATCTCACATGTAACAATATTTTAAATCCATGTCAATCAGGCTTTAGACTTAATCATAGTACTAATACTACTCTATCAGATGTGACAGATCACATATTAAATAACATGAATAATGGCAAAGTTACAGGTTCAATCTTTTTAGATTTAAAGAAGGCCTTTGATACTGTTAACCACGACCTTCTTATTCAAAAACTTAGTTCATATGGTATCAAAGGTAAAGCTCTTATTTGGTTTCAATCATATCTAGATGGTAGATCTCAAGCTGTAAATATAAATTCTTCTTTATCAAATTTTAAAAAGATTAATATTGGTGTTCCACAGGGCTCAATTTTGGGACCCTTGTTATTTATAATATGTGTTAATTCATTACCAGAAGCAGTAAATAGTAGTTGTAAGTGTGTAATGTATGCAGATGATACTACTCTCAAGCTCATCTGACCCCACTGTTATGACTGTTCTGGAAAATAATCTTAATGCAAATCTAAAGAAAATTGCTGACTGGTTTCAATCTAATCATTTAACTCTAAATACTAAGAAAACTAAGTTGATGTTGTTTGGAACAAGGCAAGCTTTAATTAATTATAAAAATATAGTGAAAGTGAGAGCATTGAAAGAGTTGATAAGTATAAGTATTTAGGAGTTACATTTGATCCACATCTTTCTTGGGATGAGCATGTTAATTATCTTTCTTCTAATGTATCAAAACGTATTGGTGTTAAAAAAAGAGAAAAAAAGTATCTTCCCGTTAGATCAGTTAAACACTTGCCCAAGCCCTTGTCTTTCCTCATTTTGACTACTGCAGCTCTGTTTGGTCAAATTTTAGTGCTTGCCACAAAAATGAGCTTCAGATTCTGCAGAATAGACTTGCCCGTATTTTACTTTCTGCAGACATAAGAACACCAGTGGCCAAAATGATGAAAGACCTGGACTGGGTTAAACTTGATAGTAGGTGGGAGAATCAGTTACTTATTTTAGTTTTTAAATGTCTAAAAAACATTGCTCCACATTATTTGTCGTCTCAATTTACCTTCACCTCCTCTACTCATTCTAAGAACACTCGAAGTCAATCACATAACAAATTGGTCGTTCCAAGGTGGACATTATCTTCTGGGCAGAGAACATTTCATTATAGAGCTGCCACTTCATGGAATAGACTTCCTTATAATCTCTGTGCCAATTTGGATTCTCTAAGCTTGAATGAGTTCAAGAATGCCTTATAATTTTGTATGTATTTTAAGTTAATAAGGAACTTATTGTAGCCCTCCTCATTAATATGTTTATTTGAACTTGTTTTATATTTACATGTTTGTATATTAATTATTCATATTCTTATAATGTTATTTGTATATGTTATTAGGGCTTCCAGGGAGACCAGTACTTTTGTATTGATGGAATTTTCCTGAATAAATAACGAATAAATAAATAAATAAAATATGTTATACTGTTACTAACTTATTTTAAATGTATTTTAATTGTATTAAGTACAAAAGATCGAAACTTCTCACTTAATGGAATTAGTCAACAGAACTGGCAAAAATATTTAAATTTCCACGCTTGCTATTGTTGGCAATATTAAAATGTTTATAGAAAGAAATACCTCGTTTTTTTTTTTTTTTTCACATATTTGACCACACATTATAAATAAACTAAACCTTTCCAGCCCAACAAAGATGGTATTACGAACAGGAAGTTTGTGTTCTACTACTATTGCAGAAGACAGCACTCTCCCTACTATAATTCCAAAGAAAATCTAAAATACACAATAATACCTCATTTCAGCCTCATTTCCCGTAATGTAACAAAAACAACTCATTTTCAGCCAGTGATTGTAGACCATTGATTTTATGCTAATGCTGTTACGTAATCAAGTGTGTGATATGTGATCATAGAGAAATGCCATGAAATTGATCCATATGTGACCGTACAGCACGAATAAGCCGTATGTGTCCTAAATTGCATTCTGAGTTACAGTGTAAAATGTGCATGAAGGTCGTATTCATCGGTACCTCAAGTTGGCGCGATATTTATCGCATTTTTATAGTCAAACACCTTTTAAACCAATCAATAATCCTATTGTTGAAGAGGATAATAAGCTTCTACCTTAGATGTCTATAGAATAGCTCTGGTCTTGGTTTGCTTTGGCTAAATCCTGTTCAAGTGGTGGGTTACAAAGCATTGAATTTTGTCTAGGTATGTATAACCAACAATTAACAATTAAAGGACATTCTTGAACCTCGTTGACTTGGGGATGATTTTAAATGACCGCCAATTATAACTGTTTGATATTTATTACCAGCAATGTGGTAAAGAGACACATGTAGAAACGAAAATTTTGTTGAAGGAGCAAAGTTCAACAAACCATAATCCCGCTTCTGAATATCGTTTGAACACAAATGATATATCATTTTAAAGCTTAAGATATATATTTTCTAAACACGAAATAAAACAAACTTGACAGGGAGATGATTTTACGGCTCATTCGTTGCGTACGGTCACATATATGGGGTCACAAGTCAACTTTCATTACATACTGACCGACCCTCGTATAGTAAATCTGAGAACCCCTTGTCCTTTATTCCTGACGGTATTAAAAGAGACCTTGCCATGAGTGTAAGGAAATCAAAAAGTTATGTGGCTGCCTCTGAGACGACTTTGTTCAGACTTTCCTTCACGTCTAAGGTAAACTTACATCATCTAATGCCGTAATCCCTGGTGGTAAAGGTGCTAAGAATCTTTATGGGTAAGGAAATTAAGAAGTAGAGCGACTTCCTCTGATGTCAACAGATTCGCTATAAATCGTTGGGTGCATCACAGAGACGATTTAATCAAGGGGCAATTTTTTATCAAACTTGGCCAAGCTATTTAAAACAGTGAGATTTTGCAAAGCTCGAAATTGTTTAACTAATTGGCTTTGCAAGGCTCAAAATTAAGAAAGGAAATTAAGAAGTAGGGCGACTTCTAATGATGTCTGCACAGACGCTATAATGAAAGACGGAGATAAAAAGACTAGTTTGCGTCCTACGTCATCTGTCAATCAAGCTCGAGCACGGTTGGTTTACAAGTGTCGTGGTGATATGAGTTGCTGAACGCGGCGGTAAACCCGGGCGCCTTATTGTTAATTTGCACCTTCAAACATACAAACCATCTGAAAAGTTAGGTCTTTATTGTAGGAAACTTTCTTTCGCGAAGGCACCATGTCAACAATGCATAGAAAAGTTGCTTTTGCCTTGTAAAAGTACGTACTTTTTCGCCATTTTCTGCTATTCCTTTTCTCCTATCGGCACCAGATAAATCGACCTTCCTTAAACGCGCTATTAACCAATCAAGGATCTTAGGGAATTTGATTGACAGTGACGTCAGATGCAAACTAGTCTTTTTTTATCTCTGTCTTCAATATATAAATCGTTGGGTGTATGAGAGAATGACGTTTTGATTTTTGGTATTTTTTGAAAAGCAAAGATATTTTAAATAGTGAGATTTTCAATTTTTAAGAAGTGGCAATGCTCAAAATTGTTTAAACAATAGTTAATTTGACGGATGTTGAGAACGCCATAATTATTTGGTTTTACAAAGTGACTTATTTAGTATCCGTCAGTGTTATGATCATCGCAATATCCTTTCGCAAACTTGGTTTGAATTTAAATTTATTGCACATTAATTACCTTTTTGAAATAGCCGAGTGGGAGGGTTTTCAATGAAATATTTTTGTGTAAAAACTGTGTAAAAAGCATCATATGTACAGTATAAAAGAATATTTGAATAGTAACTGTACATCATATATAAAGATTCGTGATACCCAATCGTGGATTTAGAGGACAGAGTATTTAATTTTAATTTTATATACGCCAAAATATTTTTTGAATTTAGTGAAAGTATTGAAGACTAAAAAGGTGATGAAAATTCTATGTAAAATTACGCCAAATATTACTGTTTCGTTTTTATGGTAATCTAATCTTTTATTTTCTGAAATAAACTTTGTGGTCTAATGTTGGATTTTTTTATATAAATGAAAAAAAACCCACAGAACGTCTAAACAAAGAAAACTGGCAGAATCTACCCGATAGACCTACCACGTGCAGCGAATACATATATTGTGTATGTACTATTAATAGCCTGGGCCCATCATATATGGACGGCAACTTCGTGACCTCTTTTGTTCGACAGAAAATTATTACGGGTTGTGAGCACGGTGTTACGTGACACAATGTCGAAATTTTAGCCGGCAAACGCGTTTTTAGCAATATAGCTCCAGAATTGGAAGACACGGGTCGTTTTTTGTTTAAATTACGTACCATGACCACTGATAAGATATTGAACATTCATTGTAAAGCAACAAATAACGTGTAAAGGTTGAATTATATGGTAAGTCAACGAAGCTTGATCACGTCCAAAGTAGCAGTAGAGAGGAAAAAACGTTCATATCATCAAGCAAAAAGTTAAAAGCGCGGGCGTCAAAACTTGTGTCATATTGGATAATAACTAAAGTTAGCTTGTCTGACAAACATCTCATGAAATTTTGGTAGCTGTATATACCTAGCCGTATATTGGAAATATGTTGAAATATTGGCTTTCAGAGTAGTGTTCAGTGCGTGACTATTGTCAGCGATGTGATTATACAGCGCATTGTTTATTCCTATAAACAAACTTTCCTTGTCCATTGTCGGTTATCTACCTTGAAAAATGTTCCCGACGTTTAACAATTTTAAAGACAGCATAAATATTGGTATCACATTATTTGGATGATGTAAATTAATTCCATAAATAGTGCACACGAGTAAGCCACTGAGTGAGAATAAGATTGCTTTTAATCAGATTTTTTTATATCGAATGAAAGCTAACACTTCCCCCTAAAAACACTTTTACTCATTAGGTCAACAGATAACGCAATTCAATGTTATAGCAAGGCGAATGTGTTAAAGCTGTTAAAAACTAACTATCCCAGCACATTTTTGACCAAAATGTAGGTTTTAAAAGTCAAAACCTCAAGTGTTCCTTACAATATTTTTTCAAATTTTGTGTCATTAAATGAAAGAGCACACTTATATTGTCCATATACTAGCCTCATTAGAATGAGCAATGGCCAATTCTATTTAAATTGCAAATCTTGTGCAAAAAGTTACTATTTTTGCCTGTTTTGTCATACGGTTGTAAATTCAATGAACTATTTACTTTGCTAAAGAGTGCTTAAAAATTGATATGATAACATGGAAAAAAAGTTAGGGTCTTGCCTAATTTTAGGGTAGGTCGGGTTACGCCAATCAAACAATTTTTTTAGGTCTTAGTGCTTTACCATGTTTACGGCGTAAAATATACTGTCTCTCCATGGATCTTTCTTCCATGGTCTCTCGGGTCAGACAGCAAAACGGTGTAATTTTGAACTGAAGAATATTAAAAAATATGAAGAAATTACAATGTTATAGAAAGATTTACCAAAATGAGTTAGGTATAACGTATGAATCGATTAACAAATTAACACCCATGGCACTTTGAGAAAGAATACCTGAAAAAACCCAAAACATTTGTTGCTCTAGCAACTAACCTAGTGATCTAAGTATTGGATCA